>NC_081183.1:10846403-11016185 GCF_029867415.1 Vicia villosa | reverse complement strand
ATGATAGTCCACGTTTTTGGAGAAGGGAAAGAAATTTGTAAATGTTGCATATGATAGACAACATTTTTTGAAACAGGAAAGAAATTCTAGAAATTGCATTTAATTGTCCACATTATTGGAGAACAGAAAGAAATTTGCAGAAATTGCATATGATAGACCATGTTTTTGAAGGAAAGAAATTCCTAAAATTGTATATGATAGACCATGTTTTTGAAGAAAGGAAAGAAATTCATAAAATTGTATATGATAGTCCACGTTTTTGGAGAAGAGAAGAAATTCCAGAAATTGCATATGATGGTCCACGTTTTTGGAGAAGGGAAAGAAATTTCTAGAAATTTGCATATGATAGACCATGTTTTTTAAAAAGGGAAAGAAATTCTAGAAATTGCATATAATAGTCCATATTTTGTGAGAAGGGAAAGAAGTTTGCAGAAATTGCATATGATAGACAATATTTTTGAAGAAAGGAAAGAAATTTCTAAAATTGTATATGATAGTCCACGTTTTTTGAGAAGGGAAAAATTCTAGAAATTGTATATGATAGTCCTAGTTAGTGGAGAAGGGAAAGGAATTCTTTAAATTGCATATGATAGTCCACATTTATTGAGGAGGGAAAGAAATTTGCAGAAATTGCATATGCTAGACCACGTTTTTGGAGAGGGGAAAGAAATTCTAGAAATTGCATATGATAGTCCATGTTTTTGAAGAAAGGAATGAAATTCCTAAAATTATATCTGATAATCCACGTTTTTTGAGAAGGGAAATAATTTCTAGAAATTGCATATGATTGTCCACGTTTTTAGAGAAGGGAATGAAACTCCATAAATTACATATAATAGTCCATGTTTTTGGAGAAGGGAATTTGTTTTTGCAGAAATTGCATATGATAGACCACGTTTTTGAAGAATGGAAAGAAATTCCTGAAATTGTATATGATAGTCCACGTTTTTGGAGAAGGGAAAAATTCCAGAAATGGCATATGATAGTCCACGTTTTTGGAGAAGGGAAAGAAATTTCTAGAAATTTGCATATGATAGACCTTGTTTTTGGAGAAGGGAAAGAAATTCTAGAAATTGCATAATATAGTCCACGTTTTTGGAGAAGGGAAAGAAATTTGTAGAAATTGCATATGATAAACCACGTTTTATGGAGAAGGGAAAGAAATTCTAGAAATTGCATATGATAGTCCACGTTTTTGAAGAAAGGAAAGAAATTCCTAAAATTATATTTGATAATCCACATTTTTAGAGAAGGGAAACAAATTCTAGAAATCGCATATGATAGTTCATGTTTTTAGAGAATGGAAAGAAATTCCAGAAAATGCATATGATAGTCCACATTTTTGGAGAAGGGAAATTTTTTTGCAGAAATTGCATATGATAGACCACGTTTTTGAAGAAAGGAAAGAAATTCCTAAAATTGTATATGATAGTCCACGTTTTTGGAGAAGGGAAAAAATTCCATAAATTGCATATGATATTCCACGTTTTTGGAGAAGGCAACGAAATATTTAGAAATTTGCATATGATAGACCATGTTTTTGGAGAAGGGAAAGAAATTTTAGAAATTGCATAGTATAGTCCACGTTTTTGGAGAAGGGAAAGAAATTTGTAGAAATTGCATATGATAAACCATGTTTTTTGGAGAAGGGAAAGAAAATCCAAAATTTGCATATGATAGTCCACGTTTTTGGAGAAGGGAAAAAATTTCAAAAATTGCATAAGATGGACCATATTTTTTCGAAAAGCAAAAGAATTTCCATAAATTGCATATGATTGTCCACGTTTTGGGAGAAGGGAAAGAAATTTGTAGATATTGCATATGATAGACCATGTTTTTGGAGAAGGGAAAAAATTCTAGAAATCACATATGATAGTTCATGTTTTTAGAGAAGGGAAAGAAATTCTAGAAAATGCATATGATAGTCCACGTTTTTGGAGAAGGGAAATAAATTTCAGAAATTGCATATGATAGACCATATTTTTTGGAAAAGGGAAAGAAGTTCCAGAAATTGCATATGATAGTCCACGTTTTTGGAGAAGGGAAAGGAATTTGTAAAAGTTGCATATGATAGACAACATTTTTTGAAACAGGAAAGAAATTCTAGAAATTGCATTTAATTGTCTACATTATTGGAGAACAGAAAGAAATTTGCAGAAATTGCATATGATAGACCATGTTTTTGAAGGAAAGAAATTCCTAAAATTGTATATAATAGACCATGTTTTTGAAGAAAGGAAAGAAATTCATAAAATTGTATATGATAGTCCACGTTTTTGGAGAAGAGAAGAAATTCCAGAAATTGCATATGATGGTCCACGTTTTTGGAGAAGGGAAAGAAATTTCTAGAAATTTGCATATGATAGACCATGTTTTTTAAAAAGGGAAAGAAATTCTAGAAATTGCATATAATAGTCCATATTTTTGGAGAAGGGAAAGAAGTTTGCAGAAATTGCATATGATAGACAATATTTTTGAAGAAAGGAAAGAAATTTCTAAAATTGTAAATGATAGTCCACGTTTTTTGAGAAGGGAAAAATTCTAGAAATTGTATATGATAGTCCTAGTTAGTGGAGAAGGGAAAGGAATTCTTTAAATTGCATATGATAGTCCACATTTATTGAGGAGGGAAAGAAATTTGCAGAAATTGCATATGCTAGACCACGTTTTTGGAGAGGGGAAAGAAATTCTAGAAATTGCATATGATAGTCCATGTTTTTGAAGAAAGGAATGAAATTCCTAAAATTATATCTGATAATCCACGTTTTTTGAGAAGGGAAATAATTTCTAGAAATTGCATATGATTGTCCACGTTTTTAGAGAAGGGAATGAAACTCCATAAATTACATATAATAGTCCATGTTTTTGGAGAAGGGAATTTGTTTTTGCAGAAATTGCATATGATAGACCACGTTTTTGAAGAATGGAAAGAAATTCCTAAAATTGTATATGATAGTCCACGTTTTTGGAGAAGGGAAAAATTCCAGAAATGGCATATGATAGTCCACGTTTTTGGAGAAGGGAAAGAAATTGCATTTAATTGTCTACATTATTGGAGAACAGAAAGAAATTTGCAGAAATTGCATATGATAGACCATGTTTTTGAAGGAAAGAAATTCCTAAAATTGTATATAATAGACCATGTTTTTGAAGAAAGGAAAGAAATTCATAAAATTGTATATGATAGTCCACGTTTTTGGAGTAGAGAAGAAATTCCAGAAATTGCATATGATGGTCCACGTTTTTGGAGAAGGGAAAGAAATTTCTAGAAATTTGCATATGATAGACCATGTTTTTTAAAAAGGGAAAGAAATTCTAGAAATTGCATATAATAGTCCATATTTTTGGAGAAGGGAAAGAAGTTTGCAGAAATTGCATATGATAGACAATATTTTTGAAGAAAGGAAAGAAATTTCTAAAATTGTATATGATAGTCCACGTTTTTTGAGAAGGGAAAAATTCTAGAAATTGTATATGATAGTCCTAGTTAGTGGAGAAGGGAAAGGAATTCTTTAAATTGCATATGATAGTCCACATTTATTGAGGAGGGAAAGAAATTTGCAGAAATTGCATATGCTAGACCACGTTTTTGGAGAGGGGAAAGAAATTCTAGAAATTGCATATGATAGTCCATGTTTTTGAAGAAAGGAATGAAATTCCTAAAATTATATCTGATAATCCACGTTTTTTGAGAAGGGAAATAATTTCTAGAAATTGCATATGATTGTCCACGTTTTTAGAGAAGGGAATGAAACTCCATAAATTACATATAATAGTCCATGTTTTTGGAGAAGGGAATTTGTTTTTGCAGAAATTGCATATGATAGACCACGTTTTTGAAGAATGGAAAGAAATTCCTGAAATTGTATATGATAGTCCACGTTTTTGGAGAAGGGAAAAATTCCAGAAATGGCATATGATAGTCCACGTTTTTGGAGAAGGGAAAGAAATTTCTAGAAATTTGCATATGATAGACCTTGTTTTTGGAGAAGGGAAAGAAATTCTAGAAATTGCATAATATAGTCCACGTTTTTGGAGAAGGGAAAGAAATTTGTAGAAATTGCATATGATAAACCACGTTTTATGGAGAAGGGAAAGAAATTCTAGAAATTGCATATGATAGTCCACGTTTTTGAAGAAAGGAAAGAAATTCCTAAAATTATATTTGATAATCCACATTTTTAGAGAAGGGAAACAAATTCTAGAAATCGCATATGATAGTTCATGTTTTTAGAGAATGGAAAGAAATTCCAGAAAATGCATATGATAGTCCACATTTTTGGAGAAGGGAAATTTTTTTGCAGAAATTGCATATGATAGACCACGTTTTTGAAGAAAGGAAAGAAATTCCTAAAATTGTATATGATAGTCCACGTTTTTGGAGAAGGGAAAAAATTCCATAAATTGCATATGATATTCCACGTTTTTGGAGAAGGCAACGAAATATTTAGAAATTTGCATATGATAGACCATGTTTTTGGAGAAGGGAAAGAAATTTTAGAAATTGCATAGTATAGTCCACGTTTTTGGAGAAGGGAAAGAAATTTGTAGAAATTGCATATGATAAACCATGTTTTTTGGAGAAGGGAAAGAAAATCCAAAATTTGCATATGATAGTCCACGTTTTTGGAGAAGGGAAAAAATTTCAAAAATTGCATAAGATGGACCATATTTTTTCGAAAAGCAAAAGAAATTCCATAAATTGCATATGATTGTCCACGTTTTGGGAGAAGGGAAAGAAATTTGTAGATATTGCATATGATAGACCATGTTTTTGGAGAAGGGAAAAAATTCTAGAAATCACATATGATAGTTCATGTTTTTAGAGAAGGGAAAGAAATTCTAGAAAATGCATATGATAGTCCACGTTTTTGGAGAAGGGAAATAAATTTCAGAAATTGCATATGATAGACCATATTTTTTGGAAAAGGGAAAGAAGTTCCAGAAATTGCATATGATAGTCCACGTTTTTGGAGAAGGGAAAGGAATTTGTAAATGTTGCATATGATCGACAACATTTTTTGAAACAGGAAAGAAATTCTAGAAATTGCATTTAATTGTCTACATTATTGGAGAACAGAAAGAAATTTGCAGAAATTGCATATGATAGACCATGTTTTTGAAGGAAAGAAATTCCTAAAATTGTATATAATAGACCATGTTTTTGAAGAAAGGAAAGAAATTCATAAAATTGTATATGATAGTCCACGTTTTTGGAGAAGAGAAGAAATTCCAGAAATTGCATATGATGGTCCACGTTTTTGGAGAAGGGAAAGAAATTTCTAGAAATTTGCATAAGATAGACCATGTTTTTTAAAAAGGGAAAGAAATTCTAGAAATTGCATATAATAGTCCATATTTTTGGAGAAGGGAAAGAAGTTTGCAGAAATTGCATATGATAGACAATATTTTTGAAGAAAGGAAAGAAATTTCTAAAATTGTATATGATAGTCCACGTTTTTTGAGAAGGGAAAAATTCTAGAAATTGTATATGATAGTCCTAGTTAGTGGAGAAGGGAAATGAATTCTTTAAATTGCATATGATAGTCCACATTTATTGAGGAGGGAAAGAAATTTGCAGAAATTGCATATGCTAGACCACGTTTTTGGAGAGGGGAAAGAAATTCTAGAAATTGCATATGATAGTCCATGTTTTTGAAGAAAGGAATGAAATTCCTAAAATTATATCTGATAATCCACGTTTTTTGAGAAGGGAAATAATTTCTAGAAATTGCATATGATTGTCCACGTTTTTAGAGAAGGGAATGAAACTCCATAAATTACATATAATAGTCCATGTTTTTGGAGAAGGGAATTTGTTTTTGCAGAAATTGCATATGATAGACCACGTTTTTGAAGAATGGAAAGAAATTCCTAAAATTGTATATGATAGTCCACGTTTTTGGAGAAGGGAAAAATTCCAGAAATGGCATATGATAGTCCACGTTTTTGGAGAAGGGAAAGAAATTTCTAGAAATTTGCATATGATAGACCTTGTTTTTGGAGAAGGGAAAGAAATTCTAGAAATTGCATGATATAGTCCACGTTTTTGGAGAAGGGAAAGAAATTTGTAGAAATTGCATATGATAAACCACGTTTTATGGAGAAGGGAAAAAATTCCAAAAATTGCATATGATAGTCCACGTTTTTGAAGAAAGGAAAGAAATTCCTAAAATTATATTTGATAATCCACATTTTTAGAGAAGGGAAACAAATTCTAGAAATCGCATATGATAGTTCATGTTTTTAGAGAATGGAAAGAAATTCCAGAAAATGCATATGATAGTCCACGTTTTTGGAGAAGGGAAATTTTTTTACAGAAATTGCATATGATAGACCACGTTTTTGAAGAAAGGAAAGAAATTCCTAAAATTGTATATGATAGTCCACGTTTTTGGAGAAGGGTAAAAATTCCATAAATTGCATATGATATTCCACGTTTTTGGAGAAGGCAACGAAATATTTAGAAATTTGCATATGATAGACCATGTTTTTGGAGAAGGGAAAGAAATTTTAGAAATTGCATAGTATAGTCCACGTTTTTGGAGAAGGGAAAGAAATTTGTAGAAATTGCATATGATAAACCATGTTTTTTGGAGAAGGGAAAGAAAATCCAAAATTTGCATATGATAGTCCACGTTTTTGGAGAAGGGAAAAAATTTCAAAAATTGCATAAGATGGACCATATTTTTTCGAAAAGGAAATGAAATTCCATAAATTGCATATGATTGTCCACGTTTTGGGAGAAGGGAAAGAAATTTGTAGATATTGCATATGATAGACCATGTTTTTGGAGAAGGGAAAAAATTCTAGAAATCACATATGATAGTTCATGTTTTTAGAGAAGGGAAAGAAATTCTAGAAAATGCATATGATAGTCCACGTTTTTGGAGAAGGGAAATAAATTTCAGAAATTGCATATGATAGACCATATTTTTTGGAAAAGGGAAAGAAGTTCCAGAAATTGCATATGATAGTCCACGTTTTTGGAGAAGGGAAAGGAATTTGTAAATGTTGCATATGATAGACAACATTTTTTGAAACAGGAAAGAAATTCTAGAAATTGCATTTAATTGTCCACATTATTGGAGAGCAGAAAGAAATTTGCAGAAATTGCATATGATAGACCATGTTTTTGAAGGAAAGAAATTCCTAAAATTGTATATGATAGACCATGTTTTTGAACAAAGGAAAGAAATTCATAAAATTGTATATGATAGTCCACGTTTTTGGAGAAGAGAAGAAATTCCAGAAATTGCATATGATGGTCCACGTTTTTGGAGAAGGGAAAGAAATTTCTAGAAATTTGCATATGATAGACCATGTTTTTTAAAAAGGGAAAGAAATTCTAGAAATTGCATATAATAGTCCATATTTTTGGAGAAGGGAAAGAAGTTTGCAGAAATTGCATATGATAGACAATATTTTTGAAGAAAGGAAAGAAATTTCTAAAATTGTATATGATAGTCCACGTTTTTTGAGAAGGTAAAAATTCTAGAAATTGTATATGATAGTCCTAGTTAGTGGAGAAGGGAAAGGAATTCTTTAAATTGCATATGATAGTCCACATTTATTGAGGAGGGAAAGAAATTTGCAGAAATTGCATATGCTAGACCACGTTTTTGGAGAGGGGAAAGAAATTCTAGAAATTGCATATGATAGTCCATGTTTTTGAAGAAAGGAATGAAATTCCTAAAATTATATCTGATAATCCACGTTTTTTGAGAAGGGAAATAATTTCTAGAAATTGCATATGATTGTCCACGTTTTTAGAGAAGGGAATGAAACTCCATAAATTACATATAATAGTCCATGTTTTTGGAGAAGGGAATTTGTTTTTGCAGAAATTGCATATGATAGACCACGTTTTTGAAGAATGGAAAGAAATTCCTAAAATTGTATATGATAGTCCACGTTTTTGGAGAAGGGAAAAATTCCAGAAATGGCATATGATAGTCCACGTTTTTGGAGAAGGGAAAGAAATTTCTAGAAATTTGCATATGATAGACCTTGTTTTTGGAGAAGGGAAAGAAATTCTAGAAATTGCATGATATAGTCCACGTTTTTGGAGAAGGGAAAGAAATTTGTAGAAATTGCATATGATAAACCACGTTTTATGGAGAAGGGAAAAAATTCCAAAAATTGCATATGATAGTCCACGTTTTTTGAGAAGGGGAAAATTTTCAAAAATTGAATATGATGGACCATATTTTTTCGAAAAGGAAAAGAAATTCCATAAATTGCATTTGGTTGTCCATGTTTTGGGAGAAGGGAAAGAAATTTGTAGAAATTGCACATGAAAGACCATATTTTGGGAGAAGGGAAAAAATTCTATAAATCGCATATGATAGTTCATGTTTTTAGAGAGTGGAAAGAAATTCCAGAAAATGCATATGATAGTCCACGTTTTTGGAGAAGGGAAAGAAATTTCAAAAATTGCATAGGATAGATCATATTTTTTGGAAAAGGGAAATAAGTTCCAGAAATTGCATATGATAGTCCATGTTTTTGGAGAAGGGAAAGAAATTTGTACAAATTGCATATGATAGACAACATTTTTGGAAACGGGAAAGAAAGTCTAGAAATTGCATGTAATTGTCCACATTTTTGGAGAACAGAAAGAAATTTGCAGAAATTGCATATGATAGACCATGTTTTTGAAGAAAGGAAAGAAATTCCAAAAATGGTATATGATAGACAAAGTTTTTGAAGAAAGGAAAGAAATTCCTGAAATTGTATATGATAGTCCACGTTTTTGGAGAAGGGATAAAAATTTCTAGAAATTTGCATGTGATAGACCACGTTTTTGGAAACGGGAAAGAAATTCTAGAAATTGCATATAAGAGTCCACATTTTAGGAGAAGGGAAAGAAATTTGTAGAAATTGCTTATGATAGACAACGTTTTTGAAAACGGGAAAGAAATTCTAGAAATTGCATATAATAGTCAACATTTTTGGAGAAGGGAAAGAAATTTGCAGATATTGCATATGATAGACAATGTTTTTGAAGAAAGGAATGAAATTTCTAAAATTGTATATAATAGTCCACGTTTTTGGAGAAGGGATGAAATTCTAGAAATTGTATAAGATAGTCCTTGTTATTAGAGAAGGGAAAGGAATTCTTGAAATTGCATATGATTGTCAACATTTTTTGAGAAGGGAAAGAAAATTGCAAAAATTGCATATGCTAGACCACGTTTTTGGAGAAGGGAAAGAAATTCTAGAAATTGCATATGATAGTCCACGTTTTTGAAGAAAGGAAAGAAATTCCTAAAATTATATTTGGTAATCCACATTTTTTTGAGAAGGGAAAGAAATTCTAGAAATTGCATATGATAGTCCTCGTTTTGAGAGAAGGGAAAGAAACTCCATAAATTACATATAATAGTCCACGTTTTTGGAGAAGGGAATTTGTTTTCAGAAAATGCATATGATAGACCACGTTGTTGAAGAAAGGAAAGAAATTCCTAAAATTGTATATGATAGTCCACGTTTTTGGAGAAGAGAAAAAATTCCATAAATTGCATATGATATTCCACGTTTTTGGAGAAGGGAACGAAATATTTAGAAATTTGCATATGATAGACCATGTTTTTGGAGAAGGGAAAGAAATTCTAGAAATTGCATAATATAGTCCACGTTTTTGGAGAAGGGAAAGAAATTTGTAGAAATTGCATATGATAAACCATGTTTTTTGGAGAAGGGAAAGAAATTCCAAAATTTGCATATGATAGTCCACGTTTATGGAGAAGGGAAAAAATTTCAAAAATTGCATAAGATGGACCATATTTTTTTGAAAAGGAAAAGAAATTCCATAAATTGCATATGATTGTCCACGTTTTCGGAGAAGGGAAAGAAATTTGTAGATATTGCATATGATAGACCATGTTTTTGGAGAAGGGAAAAAATTCTAGAAATCGCATATGATAGTTCATGTTTTTAGAGAAGGGAAAGAAATTCTAGAAAATGCATATGATAGTCCACGTTTTTGGAGAAGGGAAATAAATTTCAGAAATTGCATATCTGTAATATCCCACATTAATCTAAGCATAATTAAGAGATACTAAGAAGAAATGTGTATTATTATAGTGGATTAGTTAGAATCCAACTAAGTGGCATATTGGTAATTACCACTTAGTTGGAGGGCATTATGGACATTTAACTCTATTGCATGGGCTTAAGGGTAATTACCACTTAGTGGGAGAAAGAAGAGAATCATGTTCATCCTTTGCATTTTCGCAACTCTTGATACAGCCTTCACTAAATCAGGTATATCTCTCAACTCGTAACTCCGATCGTAACGATTCTGGTCCCATTGGAAAGCTAACGAATTTCTCTTCGATTTGCACCTATGGTTCGCATTTATAGCCTCTGTTTTGAAGGAGAAAAACGAGTTTGAAGTTGGGACATGCATGCTGAATGTGATGAAGAATGAGCTACGGGTTTGATGAGTTTGGAGTTGGAGTTTTGGTCAAGATAGGAACTCAATTGCAGCATGTTCATCATTTAAAGCTCTACTAATCCAATGTGAGTCCTTAGATAGTAACTTGGGGTTTCAATTGGGGTTTAGGGATTGTGAATGAACCTATGAATCAATGATGCTAAATCTGTTTATTTTGCTCTAATCTTTGCATGCTGATGTTTCTGATTGCATTTGTGTGATACAATTTCGTCTGGACTGTTATACAAATGTAAGGGATCAATTTTAGGGTGTTTGGGACTGGTTTAGAAGCTTTAAAAGGCAGAATTTTGGGTTCTGCAGGTGAAGTAACCGGTTACTTGGATGAGGTAACCGGTTACCTGGGAGCGAAAAGTGAAAAAAATAGATTCTGGGCTAAAGTAACCGGTTACTTGAAATGAAGTAACCCGTTACTCTGCATGCTGAGCAGAATTTTCAGAATTTCGAAAATTCTTATCTCCCGTTTCGTGTGTCCGTTTGACGCGTACCATATATCGTTGGAAAGCTAGTAACATGTACTATCTAATAAAATTTATCCCCAAATCAGAATGTGTGATTTAATAATATTGGAACCCTACTTAGTGCGCCTCGTCGGGCGAGATTTTACATTACTAATTTCCCCCGAGAGCAGTTCTGTTCCGAATAGAGAACCGAACGCCTCCTTAGTCGTGTGAGACTTGTTTAAATTATATTTGAACATGTTAATGCTGTAAATGATCATGGATGTGTTGATTCTCAATATGCGGATCATTAATTATTGCATTATAGTGATATGCTTTATGATGACCATATTATGTTTATTCGTCCGTTCGATTGACGTTCGGAGATGGTTGCTTGTTTGTGGCATGATGCTTTGTGTGATAATGATCATTAATTCCCATTGTTTCGGTTAAACATTCAGGATTGATTGTATTGTGTGATTGACGCTTGTTATGCGTGTGGTATGCTAGAATCGAAGTGGGCCACTACTAGGTGGTAAGGCACCATTGTATATGGACTAGTTTCCAATTACCATTGCGATGTGCTCGTGAGTTTCCGTACGGGGTTTTACTCACTTTCTGTTAACACATTGGCGTTCTTGGTATGACTAACACACCTGAACTACCGTTGCAGTGTGCTTGTGAGGGTCTGGAGGCATTTTACTCACTTGCTGTATACACACTCGCGTGCTCGGTATGATGGCGTTATGCGGCTAAGTAAGCCTACGCGTAACAGGAAAACCATCTCTAGTGATGCCATGTAGGCTACATCATTAGGTTCCTACCCGGATGGGCTCATGCGTCGAGACGGCGTGTTGCACTTGCTGTTAACACCACGTGCGTACAGATGGTTAATGGGACGGTGTCGCCTCTTGGGCAAGGTCATCTCGCAGCCAAGTAGGCCTGTGCGAACCCATTTAATCACTCTTGCAGGGTGCTTGTGCAAGTCTCTTGACAAATAGGCATGGGTGAACCCACCGAGGGTGTGCGTGCAGCCTTGGTAGTTTGGTTGTTACCACTTCTGGATTCCCCGTACATGGGTATGGGTCTGCATACGTATTTGTTGTACTGTTTGTGTACTGTGATGCGATGACTCCCATGGTGGACGATTCATGTGTTTGCTCCTTACTTGTACCGGATGTGAGGATAAACCCCGGATCAATGGTGGATTCGGTTTGTGATGCATGTACCCTGTAGAGCCGAGTGGACCCATAGGATAGGAGGACTCACTGAGATTTAGTAATCTCACCCCAATCAACTTATATTTTTTTCAGGTGCAGTTAGTAGCGTTTGGTCAGTAACAGGTTTGGACTGAAGACTTGGAAGTGGTGTTGGCTCGAAGACCTCGTTGGTTTTGACATTCCGCTGTGCAAGATTCATTGAAGACTCATGTATTATGCTTCTTTGTAGAATTTCATGTTGTATTTTATATGGATCTTCCTATAACTATAGCTTTTGTATGTACTCAATATCAATTTTAACGTTTCGTGCATAATATACTAGTCAGTTATGTATGGGATGTTTCAGTTGGTATCAGAGCAGGTCGATTCTCGGCCGAGCCATGAGACATCACTAGAAATTCCTTTCCTCCTCTCAAGTGTGCGTTGCCAGCCTGATTTTACTGATATCTCATTCAGTTGTTGAACTTGATCAACTCATCGACTGAGTGTGAGACAGTAGGATTACGGTAGAGCCACCACGAGGACTCGTAAACCTGTAAGTATTGTGAACCCAAGTAGTTGGAGTGGGATGAGTAATGGATTGTTTGGACGTTGTAAGTGGATAATATTGGAGTTGTCAGAATTAAGAGGAGCGTTTGACGTAAAGGAGTAATACCCGAACTACCAAGGTGTGAATGGAGACAGCTAGAACCCCCAGGGATTTTGATTGGACGAAGTGAACTTTCTCTAAGTCTTGGTAATAGCAAGGGAAATCCAAATAGGAATGAGTAGGAGCCTTGTAAGTGGGATTCTCCGAAGGTGTTGAGCCGAGAATTAGTAGGATTCAGTACTGATGATGCTGCCGGTGTTGAGTGCGACTGATGAGCTGATAGGACAGAATAACTGTTGGTAGTGCGGACACAAAATTCAGACCATTCTGATTGCGTTGGTACTAACAGTAATTGGATGGGTGAAGTATTAAATTCTAAATCATCTTGGTGCACCTAAGCGAGAGTAGTTTCCTAGTAAGGGTTGGTGGAATGTACGAGTGTGGTAGCTTACGATTGGGCGAGGCTTGAATACCCGGTCGATAGAAGAGGATGTGTATTTCTGTTCTCATCATTTTATATTTAAGTTCTAGAACTACGCTGGATGGAATATGAAATGATGTAGAAGCGTGAAATGCAGTAACCTAAGTTCTTGTTAGTTGTTGTTCGTCTGACCCCGAGTGAAACCAGAGAACTACGCTTGGCGTTGAGCGTTCAGGCGAGTAAGAACTAAGATCTATCTGGAACGTCAGTAGGATGATCGTTGTTGAGTCGGATGTTAGGAACTATAATATTCCTACCTGGACTGAATTATCTTTGGAATCTCATGCATGCGTGGGAAGAGTGGGTATGCGCACTGCATGGTAATCCGAAGTTGAACTTCAAATCTTCGTGCTTGCCGTTTTGGCTTTTCGAGTAAGTAAATCTTGATGTGTAGCACTCTCAGGTTTTAGCATCATGAGGAGTGTGATTCGAAGGACTTGAGGAACGATGAACCTGTTGGAGGCTTGTTCAGACACTTGTCGGTTGCAACTATAGGATACGCGTGGGGATCATTATACGCCACTAAGGTAGGTTACCTGAATACATGGCCTCGGAGTTGGACCACCATGTTGGTACTACCAGACGGGTATAATTCCACAGTATCGCTATCGTGCATAAGATGCGTGAGTCATCCTTTTTCCGACATGTGTGGGATCAAGGTGATCTGAAGCTCAAGGTAAAATTTTTATTTGGCACTTGTGAGATGCAGATCCAGACTCTCATAAGGTATGTGGGATAAGGATCCATACATCGCGCTCGATAGTGGAGGAATAACTAGGAAGCCGATGGGGAAATGGATCAAGATCCACTGCTATACTTATGGAGACTCTGAATGATCGTGCTCGCGTGAGTTAGAGTCAGATTATACCTTGCGGACGTTCTCGTTTCATGAAGTGTTAAGTTGGCAATTTTGCATGAGTGTCTAGGGTGGGACTCATGTGCGGTCATGATATCCTGGTCAGCATGGTGAGTGGCTATCATGTACCATTGGCGACCGGTGATGGAATATGCAAGTTGTATCTTGGATCGGCTCGATGTGTGATGTGTCCGGTAAGGTATTGCTAGATACTCTGAATGGAGAAGTGTTAATCTTGGTAAGGCATGGACATTTTGGTTTGAGAACTGCTAAGGAGTTTATAAGAGAGATGTTCGAAGTGCAAAGTGCAATTTCTTGCATTGTGGCTACACTCTGACTGTTAGAAGCACCGCAATGAAGGATGCAGCCACCGAGGAAGTCAGTTTAGTGTCTGATTCAGAGGTGGAACAAACATTAGATGACTGTGTGAATGGAGTGTGGCTATGGGAGGATTGTTATATCAGTAAGTCGCACGAGTTATCAGAGGCGATACTACGCTAAGAGAATGAAGGTGTATGGTTGGGTAAAAGTTGTGTAGAACTGCTAGAGTTATCATGAGCTGCAGTACGTCGTGAAGGGTTCGATATACCGGTTGAGCAACAAAGATTTGTTGGAATGAAAAACATAGCGGTTATACACTATGGAAATCAGTGACAAAGACGAACCTCTAAGTTAGTGAGTATTTGGGTTTCAATGTCCTAAGATCGAAACGTGTACCTAAGTTGTGGTAGATGAACTATATGGAATGGCAGAGTAAGTAGAAGCTTGATTCTGGAGAGTATGCAACTTTGAAGAGTAGTAGTCGATGATGGATGTATGTGGAGTCTTGGCACGTGTTGTAATAGGAAAACTGTGGATAAGGAATTATTGTGTATTAAAGGAAGCTAAGTGAATTATAGATATAATGTGACTCAGAGGATTTTCAAGGTGTGTGACTTGTTGGAATCAGAGTAGCGCAACGGATCAAGGAAGAATCAGATAAGTCGGAGGTAGGAACGAACGGACTAATTGTAGGATTTTATGTTGGGATGAAAGTATCTTCCTAAGGAAAATTGTTGAAAACAGTGTTTTGTTCATTCCAGTCTCTCGAGGATCCACCATAAACTCGAGAGGTGTTGTCAATGGACCAGCTTGGGAATACTTTTGTGGATGGCATGCGGTCCGATGTTCGTAGGTCATCAGTTTAGCTTGCAAGTCACAAGGGTTGGACTGAGTATCAGATCGTCGAAATGCTGAAGGTTAGTGAAGTATTTCAATTGGCACAAGTTCATCGTGGTTATGTCTTGTGCACTGTGAGCGTGCATGAAGACCTGGACAATGGTCGCAGGTTAATCGATGGAGTCCACCTTTGTGGGCAAAGCCTTATGCAAAGTTGTTGGACATCAATGCTATGGTTGTGGAAGGCTACACCATTGTGGATTGCGGTAACGACTGATACATCTTGGACCGAGGTGAGAATCAAGTAAGGAGATTCAGTTGTATAAGTAAAGGTAAATTTGGGACAATCATCCTAAGACTTCGGGAACCAGGGGTTAAGACCGAGGAATTTGGAGATCACCTAATGACATTGTATGGACTCGAGTGGAGAATAATTTGAAGTGTTATCGCAGAAGCGACGTTGTGGCGGTAATTCTCAAGTGGGAAATAATTCAAGGAGCTGAGTGAATCAGTAATGTTTGTTGAACGAGGGTGAACACACCAGAGAATGAAACGAAGGATATCCGACATGAGTGGATTATTGGAGTTTTTGAAGTTTTGGAGATTCAGTGCAGAGCAGTAAAGGTCAAGGACCCTGGAAGGACCCTTTCCCCAGGTGTGTCAAGACGAAGTATCAGATTAGACGCGATGCTTGAGAGTTAAGGTTTCTAACCATGCATAGTGGGACGCAGGTTGTTTGGCAGATTATGTTTCTTCGTATGGAATGACCCTCAGACAGAGTAGTGAGATTATCTGAAGAGGAATGTGAGTAACATTCTTTCCCTTGGTTGGATAGATATGAAGAGTTGGTTTTTCCCGATGATTGAAAGGTATTCGAGGACGAATTTAATTTAAGGGGGGAGAATGTAATATCCCACATTAATCTAAGCATAATTAAGAGATACTAAGAAGAAATGTGTATTATTATAGTGGATTAGTTAGAATCCAACTAAGTGGCCTATTGGTAATTACCACTTAGTTGAAGGGCATTATGGACATTTAACTCTATTGCATGGGCTTAAGGGCATGTTTGGTTGGTTAGTTGTTACAAATCAGAGTTTTTGAAAGAGGGACTTAGTAGCAAGTGGGAGAAAGAAGAAAATCATGTTCATCCTTTGCATTTTCGCAACTCTTGATACAGCCTTCACTAAATCAGGTATATCTCTCAACTCGTAACTCTGATCGTAATGATTCTGGTCCCATTGGAAAGCTAACAAATTTCTCTTCGATTTGCACCTATGGTTCGCATTTATAGCCTCTGTTTTGAAGGAGAAAAACGAGTTTGAAGTTGGGACATGCATGCTGAATGTGATGAAGAATGGGCTACGGGTTTGATGAGTTTGGAGTTGGAGTTTTGGTCAAGATAGGAACTCAATTGCAGCATGTTCATCATCTAAAGCTCTACTAATCCAATGTGAGTCCTTAGATAGTAACTTGGGGTTTTGCATGTGGGGTTTCAATTGGGGTTTAGGGATTGTGAATGAACCTATGAATCAATGATGCTAAATCTGTTTATTTTGCTCTAATCTTTGCATGCTGATGTTTCTGATTGCATTTGTGTGATACAATTTCGTCTGGACTGTTATACAAATGTAAGGGATCAATTTTAGGGTGTTTGGGACTGGTTTAGAAGCTTTAAAAGGCAGAATTTTGGGTTCTGCAGGTGAAGTAACCGGTTACTTGGATGAGGTAACCGGTTACCTGGGAGCGAAAAGTGAAAAAAATAGATTCTGGGCTGAAGTAACCGGTTACTTGAAATGAAGTAACCCGTTACTCTGCATGCTGAGCAGAATTTTCAGAATTTCGAAAATTCATATCTCCCGTTTCGTGTGTCCGTTTGACGTGTACCATATATCGTTGGAAAGCTAGTAACATGTACTATCTAATAAAATTTATCCCCAAATCAGAATGTGTGATTTAATAATATTGGAACCCTACTTAGTGCGCCTCGTCGGGCAAGATTTTACATTACTAATTTCTCCGAGAGCAGTTCTGTTCCGAATAGAGAACCGAACGCCTCCTTAGTTGTGTGAGACTTGTTTAAATTATATTTGAACATGTTAATGCTGTAAATGATCATGGATGTGTTGATTTTCAATATGCGGATCATTAATTAATGCATTATAGTGATATGCTTTATGATGACCATATTATGTTTATTCGTCCGTTCGATTGACGTTCGGAGATGGTTGCTTGTTTGTGGCATGATGCTTTGTGTGATAATGATCATTAATTCCCATTGTTTCGGTTAAACATTCAGGATTGATTGTATTGTGTGATTGACGCTTGTTATGCGTGTGGTATGCTAGAATCGAAGTGGGCCACTACTAGGTGGTAAGGCACCATTGTATATGGACTAGTTTCCAATTACCAATGCGATGTGCTCGTGAGTTTCCGTACGGGGTTTTACTCACTTGATGTTAACACATTGGCGGTCTTGGTATGACTAACACACCTGAACTACCGTTGCATTGTGCTTGTGAGGGTCTGGAGGCATTTTACTCACTTGCTGTATACACACTCGCGTGCTCGGTATGATGGCGTTATGCGGCTAAGTAAGCCTACGCGTAACAGGAAAACCATCTCTAGTGATGCCATGTAGGCTATATCATTAGGTTCCTACCCGGATGGGCTCATGCGTCGAGACGGCGTGTTGCACTTGCTGTTAACACCACGTGCGTACAGATGGTTAATGGGACGGTGTCGCCTCTTAGGCATGGTCATCTCGCAGCCAAGTAGGCTTGTGCGAACCTATTTAATCACTCTTGCAGGGAGCTTGTGCAAGTCTCTTGACAAATAGGCATGGGTGAACCCACCGAGGGTGTGCGTGCAGCCTTGGTAGTTTGGTTGTTACCACTTCTGGATTCCTCGTACATGGGTATGGGTCTGCATACGTATTTGTTGTACTGTTTGTGTACTGTGATGCGATGACTCCTATGGTGGACGATTCATGTGTTTGCTCCTTACTTGTACCGGATGTGAGGATAAACCCCGGATCAATGGTGGATTCGGTTTGTGATGCATGTACCCTGTAGAGCCGAGTGGACCCATAGGATAGGAGGACTCACTGAGATTTAGTAATCTCACCCCATTCAACTTTTTTTCAGGTGCAGTTAGTAGCGTTTGGTCAGTAACAGGTTTGGACTGAAGACTTGGAAGTGGTGTTGGCTCGAAGACCTCGTTGGTTTTGACATTCCGCTGTGCAAGATTCATTGAAGACTCATGTATTATGCTTCTTAGTAGAATTTCATGTTGAATTTTATATGGATCTTCCTATAACTATAGCTTTTGTATGTACTCAATATCAATTTTAACGTTTCGTGCATAATATACTAGTCAGTTATGTATGGGATGTTTCAGTTGGTATCAGAGCAGGTCGATTCTCGGCCGAGCCATGAGACATCACTAGCAATTCCTTTCCTCCTCTCAAGTGTGCGTTGCCAGCCTGATTTTACTGATATCTCATTCAGTTGTTGAACTTGATCAACTCATCGACTGAGTGTGAGACAGTAGGATTACGGTAGAGCCGCCACGAGGACTCGTAAACCTGTAAGTATTGTGAACCCAAGTAGTTGGAGTGGGATGAGTAATGGATTGTTTGGACGTTTTAAGTGGATAATATTGGAGTTGTCAGAATTAAGAGGAGCGTTTGACGTAAAGGAGTAATACCCGAACTACCAAGGTGTGAATGGAGACAGCTAGAACCCCCAGGGATTTTGATTGGACGAAGTGAACTTTCTCTAAGTCTTGGTAATAGCAAGGGAAATCCAAATAGGAATGAGTAGGAGCCTTGTAAGTGGGATTCATTGAAGGTGTTGAGCCGAGAATTAGTAGGATTCAGTACTGATGATGCTGCCGGTGTTGAGTGCGACTGATGAGCTGATAGGACAGAATAACTGTTGGTAGTGCGGACACAGAAGTCAGACCATTCTGATTGCGTTGGTACTAACAGTAATTGGATGGGTGAAGTATTAAATTCTAAATCATCATGGTGCACCTAAGAGAGAGTAGTTTCCTAGTAAGGGTTGGTGGAATGTACGAGTGTGGTAGCTTACGATTGGGCGAGGCTTGAATACCCGGTCGATAGAAGAGGATGTGTATTTCTGTTCTCATCATTTTATATTTAAGTTCTAGAACTACGCTGGATGGAATATGAAATGATGTAGAAGCGTGAAATGCAGTAACCTAAGTTCTTGTTAGTTGTTGTTCGTCTGACCCCGAGTGAAACCATAGAACTACGCTTGGCGTTGAGCGTTCAGGCGAGTAAGAACTAAGATCTATCTGGAACGTCAGTAGGATGATCTTTGTTGAGTCGGATGTTAGGAACTATAATATTCCTACCTGGACTGAATTATCCTTGGAATCTCATGCATGCGTGGGAAGAGTGGGTACGCGCACTGCATGGTAATCCGAAGTTGAACTTCAAATATTCGTGCTTGCCGTTTTGGCTTTTCGAGTAAGTAAATCTTGATGTGTAGCACTCTCAGGTTTTAGCATCCTGAGGAGTGTGATTCGAAGGACTTGAGGAACGATGAACCTGTTGGAGGCCTGTTCAGACACTTGTCGGTTGCAACTATAGGATACGCGTGGGGATCATTATATGCCACTAAGGAAGGTTACCTGAATACATGGCCTCGGAGTTGGACCACCATGTTGGTACTACCAGACGGGTATAATGCCACAGTATCGCTATCGTGCACAAGATGCGTGAGTCATCCTTTTTCCGACATGTGTGGGATCAAGGTGATCTGAAGCTCAAGGTAGAATTTTCATTTGGCACTTGTGAGATGCAGATCCAGACTCTCATAAGGTATGTGGGATAAGGATCCATACATCGCGCTCGATAGTGGAGGAATAACTAGGAAGCCGATGGTGAAATGGATCAAGATCCACTGCTATACTTATGGAGACTCTGAATGATCGTGCTCGCGTGAGTTAGAGTCAGATTATACCTTGCGGACGTTCTCGTTTCATGAAGTGTTAAGTTGGCAATTTTGCATGAGTGTCTAGGGTGGGACTCATGTGCGGTCATGATATCCTGGTCAGCATGGTGAGTGGCTATCATGTACCATTGGCGACCGGTGATGGAATATGCAAGTTGTATCTTGGATCGGCTCGATGTGTGATGTGTCCGGTAAGGTATTGCTAGATACTCTGAATGGAGAAGTCTTAATCTTGGTAAGGCATGGACATTTTAGTTTGAGAACTGCTAAGGAGTTTATAAGAGAGATGTTCGACGTGCAAAGTGCAATTTCTTGCATTGTGGCTACACTCTGACTGTTAGAAGCACCGCAATGAAGGATGCAGCCACCGAGGAAGTCAGTTTAGTGTCTGATTCAAAGGTGGAACAAACATTAGATGACTGTGTGAATGGAGTGTGGCTATGGGAGGATTGTTATATCAGTAAGTCGCACGAGTTATCAGAGGCGATACTACGCTAAGAGAATGAAGGTGTATGGTTGGGTAAAAGTTGTGTAGAACTGCTAGAGTTATCATGAGCTGCAGTACGTCGTGAAGGGTTCGATATACCGGTTGAGCAACAAAGATTTGTTGGAATGAAAAACATAGCGGTTATACACTATGGAAATCAGTGACAAAGACGAACCTCTAAGTCAGTGAGTATTTGGGTTTCAATGTCCTAAGATCGAAACATGTACCTAAGTTGTGGTAGATGAACTATATGGAATGGCAGAGTAAGTAGAAGTTTGATTCTGGAGAGTATGCAACTTTGAAGAGTAGTAGTCGATGATGGATGTGTGTGGAGTCCTGGCACGTGTTGTAATAGGAAAATTGTGGATAAGGAATTATTGTGTATTAAAGGAAGCTAAGTGAATTATAGATATAATGTGACTCAGAGGATTTTCAAGGTGTGTGACTTGTTGGAATCAGAGTAGCGCAACGGATCAAGGAAGAATCAGATAAGTCGGAGGTAGGAACGAATGGACTAATTGTAGGATTTTATGTTGGGATGAAAGTATCTTCCTAAGGCAAATTGTTGAAAACAGTGTTTTGTTCATTCCAGTCTCTCGAGGATCCACCATAAACTCGAGAGGTGTTATCAATGGACCAGCTTGGGAATACTTTTGTGGATGGCATGCGGTCCGATGTTCGTAGGTCATCAGTTTAGCTTGCAAGTCACAAGAGTTGGACTGAGTATCAGATCGTCGAAATGCTGAAGGTTAGTGAAGTATTTCAATTGGCACAAGTTCATTGTGGTTATGTCTTGTGCACTGTGAGCGTGCATGAAGACCTGGACAATGGTCGCAGGTTAATCGATGGAGTCCACCTTTGTGGGCAAAGCCTTATGCAAAGTTGTTGGACATCAATGCTATGGTTGTGGAAGGCTACACCATCGTGGATTGCGGTAACGACTGATACATCTTGGACCGAGGTGAGAATCAAGTAAGGAGATTCAGTTGTATAAGTAAAGGTAAATTTGGGACAATCATCCTAAGACTTCGGGAACCAGGGGTTAAGACCGAGGAATTTGGAGATCACCTAATGACATTGTATGGACTCGAGTGGAGAATAATTTGAAGTGTTATCGCAGAAGCGACGTTGTGGCGGTAATTCTCAAGTGGGAAATAATTCAAGGAGCTGAGTGAATCAGTAATGTTTGTTGAACGAGGGTGAACACACCAGAGAATGAAACGAAGGATATCCGACATGAGTGGATTATTGGAGTTTTTGAAGTTTTGGAGATTCAGTGCAGAGCAGTAAAGGTCAAGGACCCTGGAAGGACCCTTTCCCCAGGTGTGTCAAGACGAAGTATCAGATTAGACGCGTTGCTTGAGAGTTAAGGTTTCTAACCATGCATAGTGGGACGCAGGTGTTTTGGCAGATTATGTTTCTTCGTATGGAATGACCCTCAGACAGAGTAGTGAGATTATCTGAAGAGGAATGTAAGTAACATTCTTTCCCTTGGTTGGATAGATATGAAGAGTTGGTTTTTCGCGATGATTGAAAGGAATTCGAGGACGAATTTAATTTAAGGGGGGAGAATGTAATATCCCACATTAATCTAAGCATAATTAAGAGATACTAAGAAGAAATGTGTATTATTATAGTGGATTAGTTAGAATCCAACTAAGTGGCATATTGGTAATTACCACTTAGTTGAAGGGTATTATGGACATTTAGACCATGTTTTTGGAGAAGGGAAAGAAATTCTAGAAATTGCATAATATAGTCCACGTTTTTGGAGAAGGGAAAGAAATTTGTAGAAATTGCATATGATAAACCATGTTTTTTGGAGAAGGGAAAGAAATTCCAAAATTTGCATATGATAGTCCAAATTTGAAAAAACTCCAGAAATTGCATATGATAGTCCACGTTTTTGGAGAAGGGAAAGAAATTTCTGGAAATTTGCATATGATAGACAACGATTTTGAAAACGGGAAAGAAATTCTAGAAATTGCATATAATAGTCCATATTTTTGGAGAAGGGAAAGAAATTTGCAGAAATTGCTTATGATAGACAATGTTTTTGAAGAAAGGAAAGAAATTTCTAAAATTGTATATGATAGTCCACGTTTTTGGAGAAGGGAAAAATTCTAGAAATTGTATATGATAGTCCTAGTTAATGGAGAAGGGAAAGGAATTCTTGAAATTGCATATGATAGTCCACATTTATTGAGAAGGGAAAGAAATTTGCAGAAATTGCATATGCTAGACCACGTTTTTGGAGAAGGGAAAGAAATTCTAGAAATTGCATATGATAGTCCATGTTTTTGAATAAAGGAATGAAATTCATAAAATTATATAGGATAATCCACGTTTTTTGAGAAGGGAAATAAATTCTAGAAATTTCATATGATTGTCCACTCTTTTAGAGAAGGGAAAGAAACTCCATAAATTACATATAATAGTCTACGCTTTTGGAGAAGGGATTTTTTTTTATAGAAATTTCATATGATAGACCACGTTTTTGAAAAAAGGAAAGAAATTCCTAAAATTGTATATGATAGTCCACGTTTTTGGAGAAGAGAAAAACTCCAGAAATTGCATATGATAGTCCACGTTTTTGGAGAAGGGAAAGAAATTTCTAGAAATTTTCATATGATAGACCTTGTTTGTGGAGAAGGGAAAGAAATTCTAGAAATTGCATGATATAATCCACGTTTTTGGAGAAGGGAAAGAAATTTGTAGAAATTGCATATGATAAACCACGTTTTATGGAGAACGGAAAAAATTCCAGAAATTGCATATGATAGTCCACATTTTTTGAGAAGGGAAACTTTTTCTAGAATTGCATATGATGAACCATATTTTTTCGAAAAGGAAAAGAAATTCCATAAATTGCATTTGGTTGTCCATGTTTTGGGAGAATGGAAAGAAATTTGTTGAAATTGCACATGATAGACCATGTTTTTGGAGAAGGGAAAAAATTCTAGAAGTCGCATATGATAGTTCATGTTTTTAGAGAATGGAAAGAAATTCCAGAAAATGCATATGATAGTCCACGTTTTTGGAGAAGGGAAAGAAATTTCAGAAATTGCATATGATAGATCATATTTTTGGGAAAAGGGAAATAAGTTCCAGAAATTGCATATGATAGTCCACGTTTTTGGTGAAGGGAAAGAAATTTGTAAAAGTTGCATATGATAGACAACATTTTTGGAAACAGGAAAGAAATTTGCAGAAATTGCATATGATAGACCATGTTTTTGAAGGAAAGAAATTCCTAAAATTGTATATGATAGACCACGTTTTTGAAGAAAGGAAAGAAATTCCTGAAATTATATATGATAGTCCACGTTTTTGGAGAAGAGAAAAAATTCCAGAAATTGCATATGATAGTCCATGTTTTTGGAGAAGGTAAAGAAATTTCTAGAAATTTGCATATGATAGACAACGTTTTTGAAAACGGGAAAGAAATTCTAGAAATTGCATATAATAGTCCACATTTTTGGAGAAGGGAAAGAAATTTGCAGAAATTGCATATGATAGACAATTTTTTTGAAGAAAGGAAAGAAATTTCTAAAATTGTAAATGATAGTCCACGTTTTTGGAGAAGGGAAAACTTCTAGAAATTGTATATGATAGTCCTAATTATTAGAGAAGGGAAAGGAATTCTTTAAATTGCATATGATAGTCCACATTTATTGAGAAAGGAAAGAAATTTGCAGAAATTGCATATGCTAGACCACGTTTTTGGAGAAGGGAAAGAAATTCTAGAAATAGCAAATGATAATCCACGTTTTTGAAGAAAGGAAAGAAATTACTAAAATTATATATGATAATCCACGTTTTCTCGAGAAGGGAAATAAATTATAGAAATTGCATATGATTGTCCATGTTTTTAGAGAAGGGAAAGAAACTCCATAAATTAGATATAATAGTCCACGTTTTTGGAGAAGGGGATTTTTTTTTGCAGAAATTGCATATGATAGACCATGTTTTTGAAGAAAGGAAAGAAATTACTGAAATTGTATATGATAGTCCACGTTTTTTGAGATGGGAAAAATTCCAGAAATTTGCATATGATAATCCACGTTTTTGGAGAAGGGAAAGAAATTTCTAGAAATTTGCATATGATAGACCTTGTTTTTGGAGAAGGGAAAGAAATTCTAGAAATTGCATAATATAGTCCACGTTTTTGGAGAAGGGAAAGAAATTTGTAGAAATTGCATATGATAAACCACATTTTATGGAGAAGGGAAAAAATTTCAAAAATTGCATAAGATGGACCATATTTTTTCGAAAAGGAAAAGAAATTCCATAAATTGCATATGATTTTTCACGTTTTGAGAGAAGGGAAAGAAATTCCAGAAATTGCATATGATAGTCCATATTTTTTGGAAAAGGGAAAGAAGTTCCAGAAATTGCATATGATAGTCCACGTTTTTGGAGAAGGGAAAGAAATTTGTAAAAGTTGCATATGATAGACAACATTTTTGGAAACAGGAAAGAAATTCTAGAAATTGCATATAATTGTCCACATTTTTAGAGAACGGAAAGAAATTTGTAGAAATTGCATATGATAGACCATGTTTTTGAAGAAAGGAAAGAAATTCCTAAAATTGTATATGATAGACCTCGTTTTTGAAGAAAGGAAAGAAATTCCTGAAATTGTATATGATAGTCCACGTTTTTGGAGAAGGGAAAGAAATATGCAGAAATTGCATATGATAGACACTGTTTTTGAAGAAAGGAAAGAAATTTATAAAAATGTATATGATAGTCCACGTTTTGGGAAAAGGGAAAAAACACCTAGAAATTGCATATGATAGACCATGTTTTTGAAGAAAGGAAAGAAATTCCTAAAATTGTATATGATAGACCACGTTTTTGAAGAAAGGAAAGAAATTCCTGAAATTGTATATGATAGTCCACGTTTTTGGAGAAGGGAAAAAAATCCAGAAATTGCATATGATAGTCCACGTTTTTGGAGAAGGGAAAGAAATTTCTAGAAATTTGCATATGATAGACCACGTTTTTGGAAACGGGAAAGAAATTCTAGAAATTGCATATAATAGTCCACATTTTTGGAGAAGGGAAAGAAATTTGTAGAAATTGCATATGATAGACAACAATTTTGAAAACGGGAAAGAAATTTTAGAAATTGCATGTAATAGTCCACATTTTTGGAGAAGGGAAAGAAATTTGCAGATATTGCTTATGATAGACAATGTTTTTGAAGAAAGGAAAGAAATTTCTAATATTGTATATGATAGTCCTCGTTATTGGAGAAGGGAAAGGAATTCTTGAAATTGCATATGATAGTCCACATTTTTTGAGAAGGGAAAGCAATTTGCAGAAATTGCATATGCTAGACCACGTTATTGGAGAAGGGAAAGAAATTCTAGAAATTGCATATGATAGTCCACGTTTTTGAAGAAAGGAAAGAAATTCCTTAAATCATATATGATAATCCACGTTTTTTGAGAAGGGAAATAAATTCTAGAAATTGCATATGATAGTCCACGTTTTTAGAGAAGGGAAAGAAACTCCATAAATTACATATAATAGTCCACATTTTTGGAGAAGGGAAATTTTTTTGCGGAAATTGCCTATGATAGACCATGTTTTTTAAGGAAAAAATTCCTAAAATTGTATATGATAGACCACGTTTTTGAAGAAAGGAAAGAAATTCCTGAAATTGTATATGATAGTCCACGTTTTTGGAGAAGGGAAAAAATCCAGAAATTGCATATGATAATCGACGTTTTTGGATAAGGGAAAGAAATTTCTAGAAATTTGCATATGATTGTCCACGTTTTTGGAAACAGGAAAGAAATTATAGAAATTGCATATCATAGTCCACATTTTAGGAGAAGGGAAAGAAATTTCTAGAAATTTGCATATGATAGACCACGTTTTTGGAGAAGGGAAATAAATTCTAGAAATTGGATAATATAGTCCACGTTTTTGGAGAAGGGAAAGAAATTTGTAGAAATTGCATAGTATAGTCCACGTTTTTGGAGAAGGGAAAGAAATTTGTAGAAATTGCATATGATAAACCACGTTTTTTGGAGAAGGGAAAGAAATTCCAAAAATTGCAAATGATGGACCATATTTTTTTGAAAAGGAAAAGAAATTCCATAAATTCCATATGATTGTCCACGTATTGGGAGAAGGGAAAGAAATTTGTAGAAATTGCATATGATTGAATATGTTTTTGGAGAAGGGAAAAATTCTAGAAATCACATATGATAGTTCGTGTTTTTAGAGAAGGGAAAGAAATTTCAGAAAATGCATATGATAGTCCACGTTTTTGGAGAACGGAAAGAAATTTCATAAATTGCATATGATAGACCATATTTGTTGGAAAAGGGAAAGAAGTTCCAGAAATTACATATCATAGTCCACGTTTTTGGAGAAGGGAAAGAAATTGCTAGAAATTGCACATGATAGACAACGTTTTTGGAAACGAGAAAGAAATTCTAGAAATTGCATATACTTGTCCACATTTTTGGAGAACGGGAAGAAATTCGCAGAAATTGCATATGATAGACCATGTTTTTGAAGAATGGAAAGAAATTCCTAAAATTGTATATGATAGACCACGTTTTTGAAGAAAGGAAAGAAATTCCTGAAATTGTATATGATAGTCCACGTTTTTGGAGAAGGGAAAAAATTCCAAAAATTTCATATGATAGTCCACGTTTTCTGAGAAGGGAAAGAAATTTCTAGAAATTTGCATATGATAGACCACGCTTTTGGAAACGGGAAAGAAAATTTAGAAATTGCATTTAATAGTCCACATTTTTGGAGAAGGGAAAGAAATTTGTAGAAATTGCATATGATAGACAACGTTTTTGAAAACGGGAAAGAAATTCTAGAAACTGCATATAATAGTCCACATTTTTGGAGAAGGGAAAGAAATTTGCAGAAATTGCATATGATAGACAATTTTTTTGAAGAAAGGAAAGAAATTTCTAAAATTGTAAATGATAGTCCACGTTTTTGGAGAAGGGAAAACTTCTAGAAATTGTATATGATAGTCCTAATTATTAGAGAAGGGAAAGGAATTCTTTAAATTGCATATGATAGTCCACATTTATTGAGAAAGGAAAGAAATTTGCAGAAATTGCATATGCTAGACCACGTTTTTGGAGAAGGGAAAGAAATTCTAGAAATAGCAAATGATAATCCACGTTTTTGAAGAAAGGAAAGAAATTACTAAAATTATATATGATAATCCACGTTTTCTCGAGAAGGGAAATAAATTATAGAAATTGCATATGATTGTCCATGTTTTTAGAGAAGGGAAAGAAACTCCATAAATTAGATATAATAGTCCACGTTTTTGGAGAAGGGGATTTTTTTTTGCAGAAATTGCATATGATAGACCATGTTTTTGAAGAAAGGAAAGAAATTACTGAAATTGTATATGATAGTCCACGTTTTTGGAGATGGGAAAAATTCCAGAAATTTGCATATGATAATCCACGTTTTTGGAGAAGGGAAAGAAATTTCTAGAAATTTGCATATGATAGACCTTGTTTTTGGAGAAGGGAAAGAAATTCTAGAAATTGCATAATATAGTCCACGTTTTTGGAGAAGGGAAAGAAATTTGTAGAAATTGCATATGATAAACCACATTTTATGGAGAAGGGAAAAAAATTTCAAAAATTGCATAAGATGGACCATATTTTTTCGAAAAGGAAAAGAAATTCCATAAATTGCATATGATTTTTCACGTTTTGAGAGAAGGGAAAGAAATTCCAGAAATTGCATATGATAGTCCATATTTTTTGGAAAAGGGAAAGAAGTTCCAGAAATTGCATATGATAGTCCACGTTTTTGGAGAAGGGAAAGAAATTTGTAAAAGTTGCATATGATAGACAACATTTTTGGAAACAGGAAAGAAATTCTAGAAATTGCATATAATTGTCCACATTTTTAGAGAACGGAAAGAAATTTGTAGAAATTGCATATGATAGACCATGTTTTTGAAGAAAGGAAAGAAATTCCTAAAATTGTATATGATAGACCTCGTTTTTGAAGAAAGGAAAGAAATTCCTGAAATTGTATATGATAGTCCACGTTTTTGGAGAAGGGAAAGAAATATGCAGAAATTGCATATGATAGACACTGTTTTTGAAGAAAGGAAAGAAATTTATAAAAATGTATATGATAGTCCACGTTTTGGGAAAAGGGAAAAAACACCTAGAAATTGCATATGATAGACCATGTTTTTGAAGAAAGGAAAGAAATTCCTAAAATTGTATATGATAGTCCACGTTTTTGGAGAAGGGAAAAAAATCCAGAAATTGCATATGATAGTCCACGTTTTTGGAGAAGGGAAAGAAATTTCTAGAAATTTGCATATGATAGACCACGTTTTTGGAAACGGGAAAGAAATTCTAGAAATTGCATATAATAGTCCACATTTTTGGAGAAGGGAAAGAAATTTGTAGAAATTGCATATGATAGACAACAATTTTGAAAACGGGAAAGAAATTTTAGAAATTGCATGTAATAGTCCACATTTTTGGAGAAGGGAAAGAAATTTGCAGATATTGCTTATGATAGACAATGTTTTTGAAGAAAGGAAAGAAATTTCTAATATTGTATATGATAGTCCTCGTTATTGGAGAAGGGAAAGGAATTCTTGAAATTGCATATGATAGTCCACATTTTTTGAGAAGGGAAAGCAATTTGCAGAAATTGCATATGCTAGACCACGTTATTGGAGAAGGGAAAGAAATTCTAGAAATTGCATATGATAGTCCACGTTTTTGAAGAAAGGAAAGAAATTCCTTAAATCATATATGATAATCCACGTTTTTTGAGAAGGGAAATAAATTCTAGAAATTGCATATGATAGTCCACGTTTTTAGAGAAGGGAAAGAAACTCCATAAATTACATATAATAGTCCACATTTTTGGAGAAGGGAAATTTTTTTGCGGAAATTGCCTATGATAGACCATGTTTTTTAAGGAAAAAATTCCTAAAATTGTATATGATAGACCACGTTTTTGAAGAAAGGAAAGAAATTCCTGAAATTGTATATGATAGTCCACGTTTTTGGAGAAGGGAAAAAATCCAGAAATTGCATATGATAATCGACGTTTTTGGATAAGGGAAAGAAATTTCTAGAAATTTGCATATGATTGTCCACGTTTTTGGAAACAGGAAAGAAATTATAGAAATTGCATATCATAGTCCACATTTTAGGAGAAGGGAAAGAAATTTCTAGAAATTTGCATATGATAGACCACGTTTTTGGAGAAGGGAAATAAATTCTAGAAATTGGATAATATAGTCCACGTTTTTGGAGAAGGGAAAGAAATTTGTAGAAATTGCATAGTATAGTCCACGTTTTTGGAGAAGGGAAAGAAATTTGTAGAAATTGCATATGATAAACCACGTTTTTTGGAGAAGGGAAAGAAATTCCAAAAATTGCAAATGATGGACCATATTTTTTTGAAAAGGAAAAGAAATTCCATAAATTCCATATGATTGTCCACGTATTGGGAGAAGGGAAAGAAATTTGTAGAAATTGCATATGATTGAATATGTTTTTGGAGAAGGGAAAAATTCTAGAAATCACATATGATAGTTCATGTTTTTAGAGAAGGGAAAGAAATTTCAGAAAATGCATATGATAGTCCACGTTTTTGGAGAACGGAAAGAAATTTCATAAATTGCATATGATAGACCATATTTGTTGGAAAAGGGAAAGAAGTTCCAGAAATTACATATCATAGTCCACGTTTTTGGAGAAGGGAAAGAAATTGCTAGAAATTGCACATGATAGACAACGTTTTTGGAAACGAGAAAGAAATTCTAGAAATTGCATATACTTGTCCACATTTTTGGAGAACGGGAAGAAATTCGCAGAAATTGCATATGATAGACCATGTTTTTGAAGAATGGAAAGAAATTCCTAAAATTGTATATGATAGACCACGTTTTTGAAGAAAGGAAAGAAATTCCTGAAATTGTATATGATAGTCCACGTTTTTGGAGAAGGGAAAAAATTCCAAAAATTTCATATGATAGTCCACGTTTTCTGAGAAGGGAAAGAAATTTCTAGAAATTTGCATATGATAGACCACGCTTTTGGAAACGGGAAAGAAAATTTAGAAATTGCATTTAATAGTCCACATTTTTGGAGAAGGGAAAGAAATTTGTAGAAATTGCATATGATAGACAACGTTTTTGAAAACGGGAAAGAAATTCTAGAAACAGCATATAATAGTCCACATTTTTGGAGAAGGGAAAGAAATTTGCAGAAATTGCATATGATAGACACTGTTTTTGAAGAAAGGAAAGAAATTTATAAAAATGTATATGATAGTCCACATTTTGGGAAAATGGAAAAAACACCTAGAAATTGCATATGATCATAGACCATGTTTTTGAAGAAAGGAAAGAAATTCCTAAAATTGTATATGATAGACCACGTTTTTGAAGAAAGGAAAGAAATTCCTGAAATTGTATATGATAGTCCACGTTTTTGGAGAAGGGAAAAAAATTCAGAAATTGCATATGATAGTCCACGTTTTTGGAGAAGGGAAAGAAATTTCTAGAAGTTGCATATGACAGACCACGTTTTTGGAAACGGGAAAGAAATTCTAGAAATTGCATATAATAGTCCACATTTTTGGAGAAGGGAAATAAATTTGTAGAAATTGCATATGATAGACAACATTTTTGAAAACGGGAAAGAAATTCTAGAAATTGCATATAATAGTCCACATTTTTGGAGAAGGGAAAGAAATTTGCAGATATTGCATATGATAGACAATGTTTTTGAAGAAAGGAAAGAAATTTCTAAAATTGTATATGATAGTCCTCGTTATTGGAGAAGGGAAAGGAATTCTTGAAATTGCATATGATAGTCCACTTTTTCTGAGAAGCGAAAGAAATTTGCAGAAATTGCATATGCTAGACCACGTTTTTGGAGAAGGGAAAGAAATTCTAGAAATTGCATATGATAGTCCACGTTTTTGAAGAAAGGAAAGAAATTCCTAAAATCATATATGATAATCCACGTTTTTTGAGAAGGGCAATAAATTCTAGAAATTGCATATGATAGTCCACGTTTTTAGAGAAGGGAAAGAAACTCCATAAATTACATATAATAGTCCATGTTTTTTGAGAAGGGAATTTTTTTTGCGGAAATTGCATATGATAGACCATGTTTTTTAAGAAAAAAAATTCCTAAAATTGTATATGATAGACCACGTTTTTGAAGAAAGGAAAGAAATTCCTGAAATTGTATATGATAGTCCACGTTTTTGGAGAAGGGAAAAAATCCAGAAATTGCATATGATAATCCACGTTTTTGGAAACGGGAAAGAAATTCTAGAAATTGCATATCATAGTCCACATTTTAGGAGAAGGGAAAGAAATTTCTAAAATTTGCATATGATAGACCACGTTTTTTGAGAAGGGAAATAAATTCTAGAAATTGCATAATATAGTCCACGTTTTTGGAGAAGGGAAAGAAATTTGTAGAAATTGCATAGTATAGTCCACGTTTTTGAAGAAGGGAAAGAAATTTGTAGAAATTGCATATGATAAACCAAGTTTTTTGGAGAAGGGAAAGAAATTCCAAAAATTGCAAATGATGGACCATATTTTTTTGAAAAGGAAAAGAAATTCCATAAATTCCATATGATTGTCCACGTATTGGGAGAAGGGAAAGAAATTTGTAGAAATTGCATATGATTGACTATGTTTTTGGAGAAGGGAAAAATTCTAGAAATCACATATGATAGTTCATGTTTTTAGAGAAGGGAAAGAAATTTCAGAAAATGCATATGATAGTCCACGTTTTTGGAGAAGGGAAAGAAATTTCAGAAATTGCATATGATAGACCATATTTGTTGGAAAAGGGAAAGAAGTTCCAGAAATTACATATCATAGTCCACGTTTTTGGACAAGGGAAAGAAATTGCTAGAAATTGCATATGATAGACAACGTTTTTGGAAACGAGAAAGAAATTCTAGAAATTGCATATACTTGTCCACATTTTTGGAGAACGGGAAGAAATTTGCAGAAATTGCATATGATAGACCATGTTTTGAAGAAAGGAAAGAAATTCCTAAAATTGTATATGATAGACCACGTTTTTGAAGAAAGAAAAGAAATTCCTGAAATTGTATATGATAGTCCACGTTTTTGGAGAAGGGAAAAATTCCAGAAATTTCATATGATAGTCCACGTTTTCTGAGAAGGTCCTGAAATTCTAGAAACTTGCATATGATATACCACGCTTTTGGAAACGGGAAAGAAATTCTAGAAATTGCATATAATAGTCCACATTTTTGGATAAGGGAAAGAAATTTGTAGAAATTGCATATGATGGACAATGTTTTTGAAAACAGGAAAGAAATTCTAGAAACTGCATATAATAGTCCACATTTTTGGAGAAAGGAAAGAAATTTGCAGAAATTGCATATGATAGACACTGTTTTTGAAGAAAGGAAAGAAATTTATAAAAATGTATATGATAGTCCACGTTTTGGAAAAAGGGAAAAAACACCTAGAAATTGTATATGATATTCCTCATTTTTTTTAGAAGGGAAAGAAATTTTTGAAATTGCATATGATAGTCCACATTTTTTTAGAAGGGAACGAAATTTTTAGAAATTGCATATGCTAAACCACGATTTTGGAGAAGGGAAAGAAATTCTAGAAATTGCATATGATAGTCCACGTTTTTGAAGAAAGGAAAGAAATTCCTAAAATTATATATGATCATCCACATTTTTTGAGAAGGGAAATAATTTCTAGAAATTGCATATGATAGTCCTCGTTTTTAGAGAAGGGAAAGAAACTCTATAAATTACATATTATAGTCCATGTTTTTGGAGAAGGGAAATTTTTTTGCAGAAATTGCATATGATAGACCACGTGTTTGAAGAAAGGAAAGAAATTCCTGAAATTGTATATGATAGTCCGCGTTTTTGGAGAAGGGAACGAAATTTCTAGAAATTTGCATATGATAGACCACGTTTTTGGAGAAGGGAAAGAAATTCTAGAAATTGCATAGTATAGTCCACGTTTTTCGAGAAGGGAAAGAAATTTGAAGAAATTGCATATGATAAACCACGTTTTTTGGAGAAGGGAAAGAAATTCCAATAATTGCAAATGATGGACCATATTTTTTTGAAAAGGAAAAGAAATTTCATTAATTGCATATGATTGTCCACGTTTTGGGATAAGGGAAAGAAATTTGTAGAAATTGCACATGATAGACCATGTTTTTGGAGACGGGAAAAAATTCTAGAAATCGCATATGATAGTTCATGTTTTTAGAGAAGGGAAATAAATTTCAGAAAATGCATATGACAGTCCACGTTTTTGGAGAAGGGAAAGAAATTTCAGAAATTGTATATGATAGACCATATTTTTTGGAAAAGGGAAAGAAGTTCCAAAAATTGCATCTGATAGTCCACGTTTTTGAAGAAAGGAAAGACATTTGTAAAAATTGCATATGATAGACAACATTTTTGGAAACGGGAAAGAAATTCCAGAAATTGCATATAATTGTCCACATTTTTAGAGAACGGAAATAAATTTGCAGAAATTGCATATGATAGACCATGTTTTTGAAGAAAGGAAAGAAATTCCTAAAATTGTATATGATAGACCACGTTTTTGAAGAAAGGAAAGAAATTCCTGAAATTGTATATGATAGTCCACGTTTTTGGAGAAGGGAAAAATTCCAAAAATTGCATATGATTGTCCACGTTTTTGGAGAAGGGAAAGAAATTTGTAGAAATTGCATATGATAAACCACGTTTTTTGGAGAAGGGAAAGAAATTCCAATAATTGCAAATGATGGACCATATTTTTTTGAAATTCCAATAATTGCAAATGGTTGGATATCCTCAATCGCAATCTTGTAACTTTCAGGTGCAGTGTATTTCACCGTATAATCATATTTTCCACTTGGTTGTCCCAAGGTGTCCCAGATCTCTGCAGGAATAGGCTCAGTTTCTTTGCCTTTGGATTCTTCTGAAGGAGGATGTGGTTCTTCCTGAGATATGTATCCCGAGTCATTGAGATAACATTTCCATTCTTCTTCAGGATCAGGTAGACCTTCTTCGATACATTCTTCAATAAGGACATTAACCTCTTGAGGAATTGGGTTAAGGAATCCTCCACTAATGAATGTTTCTTTAATCGGACAAAGGGTTTCATCCTTCTTGGTGCAGTTTGAGAATGTTGGTGAACATCCGAGACCTGCTCTAGATTCATTCTTGGTCGGGATCACAACTTGCCCCCAGCCAGTGGTAGTTCCATCTTTCACTACTTTTATCGCCTCTTTGTAAGAAGAGATTGATGCTTTCTTTTTGGAAGATTCGTCTTCTAAAGAGAGACCTTGGAACTGAGTTCCTTCCACATCATCGGCACTGATAAAAGAGAAATTGGACAAATGGCTCACCATCAAGGCTTGTTCTCCACTTATCGTTACCAATTTTCCATTTGTTACAAATTTTAACTTTTGGTGGAGCGTAGAAGTTACTGCCCCTGCTTCATGGATCCATGGTCGTCCTAACAGACAGCTATAAGCAGCTTGAATGTCCATGACCTGGAAGGTGATTTGGAATGTATGTGGACCAATTGTCATAGGAAGGTTGACTTCGCAGATAACAGATTTTCGCGATCCATCAAATGCTTTGACAACTACACCACTGAACTTCATAGGCATTCCTTGGTAAGACAAGCGAGCAAGAGTCGTCTTTGGCATCACATTCAAGGAAGATCCGGTGTCTACCAACACATTGGACAAAGAGTCTGACTGACAGTTCATAGAAATGTGCAAAGCAAGGTTGTGATTTCTACCCTCCCCGGGGAGTTCTTCATCACAGAAGCTTAAATTGTTACAAGCTGTTATGTTGGCTATTATCCCATCAAAGTGATCAACAGTCACATCATGATCGACAAAAGCTTGATCCAAGACTCGCATCAGGGCTTCCCTGTGTGCTTCAGAGTTTAACAGCAATGAAAGTATTGAAATCTTTGAAGGAGTCTGCATGAGCTGATCCACAATCTTGTATTCACTTCTTTTGATAAGCTTCAAAATTTCATCAAAGTCAGGATTGACATTGGTTCCACTGGATTGACCAACATCAGTGTTTGTATTACTGACAGGAGTTTCCACAGGATTTCCCACTGGAACATTGACAGGATTTTGTCCGGTTGCAGGAGCAACAGGTTGCTTCGGAGGTAATGGAGTATACACACGTCCACTTCTTGTTACTCGACTCACATCAGCGATGTTCACGACAGATGAAAGAGTAGGTAAAGGAACTTCTTGTCCATTCTTTATCATTGTTGCATTGTAGTTGTATGGAACTGCCTTGTCAGAGTCATAAGGAACAGGTCCAGGTAGACAAATGATCAAAGGAGCAACAGGAACCTTCGGCTTATTGTAGGTAACTTCTATGCGCTCAGGCATGTTGAAATGAGGAACGATGACGTTAACTGTAGGCATTTCCGAGTTGATATCTGAGACTAAAAGCTCATGCGGATAACATCCTATCATGTTAACTTCATTTTCATCCCTATTTCTGTAGATCTGAATAGTACCATTATCCAACAGAACTTGAAGATCTCTTCTCACAATCGAACATCCATGAGAATCTACACAACATATGCTACAGGAACCATAGTGATGCTGGCGAAAATTCTGCCCTCGACAGAGAGTGGCGTGCATTTGTACCAAATCGGCTCTTGAGAAATTGATATTATAGACTCGGTACGGACCAGGACATCCATACACCATGTTTACAACATGCCCTCCATGATTGGGCAGCGGATTTGCTTGCACATTTGGATTCAAATTTCTGAAAGAGAGGAGATTAGATCTTACCAACCTCTGAACTTCATGTTTCAAAGCTATGCAATGCTCAAGATCATGGCCAGGCGCTCCTTGATGATAAGGGCATGAGACCTCAGCTTTGTACCACCATGGTAGTTTCTCAGGTACGGGTGGTGGTGCTTTAGTTTGAACTAGACCTCTTTCAATCAAAGCAGGGTACAATTCTGTGTAGGTCATTGGAATCGGATCAAACTGTGGAGCTCTTTGTACACGATTCTGATTATTGTTAAACTGCTGAGCCTGTTGTCGAGGCTGTTGTTGTTGAAACTGCGGAGTAAATCCCGGACTCGGTGCTGTATTAACGGCTGGTGCAATAGCAGCTACCTGTCGTTGACGATTGACATTTCCTCTTGGCTTTCCTTGGGATACCATGTCAACACTTTGTTCTTTCTTCTTTGGGAAACCACTTCCGAACTTCTTGGTTCCGCTTGAAGATCCACCTTCTTTATTCAGACGTCCGGTTCGGACTCCTTCTTCTAGACGCATCCCCATGTTTACCATTTCGGTGAAATCACTTGGAGCACTAGCAATCATGCGTTCATAATAAAACGGACTGAGAGTATTCAAGAAGATCTTTGTCATCTCTTTCTCTTTTAACGGTGGATTAATCTGAGCAGCAGTTTCTCTCCATCGTTGGGCATATTTTTTGAAAGCTTCATGGTCTTTCTGAGCCATGGATCGAAGCTGATCTCTGTCTGGAGCCATATCCGAGTTGTATTTGTATTGTCGGACAAAGGCCTCACCTAGATCGTTGAATGTTCGAATATTGGTGCTATCCAAACCTGTGTACCACTTCAGTGCGGCACCAGTCAAACTGTCTTGAAAGTAGTGGATAAGCAACTGATGATTATCTGCATAAGTAGACATCTTCCGGGCATACATCACGATATGGCTTTGTGGACAAGAACTTCCTTTGTATTTCTCAAAGTCAGGGACCTTGAATTTAGCTGGTATCTGTACACTGGGAACTAAACATAGCTCCTGGGCATTCTTTCCAAACAAATCTTTTCCCCGAATAGCTTTGACTTCCAGCTGAATCTTGTTGAATTGTTCTTGGAGATCTCCTACAAGATTACGCTGATTTGTGCTATCACCCTGATCATGATAAATCTCATTGTCTCCGTAAGGAATAGTGTGAACCATAGGAGTTGGAACTATCATAGTGGGTTGAGAAAGTGCCATAGTGACTTGAGAAAAAGTTACCCCCTGATTTGGATTGAACAGTGAACTTTGTGCAGCGGGCGCTTCAGTTGTGGATGTTTGAACTCCAGAGAAATTATGGCGGAATCCTGTACCAAAACTGAAAGGCGTGCCCCAACCTTCTGGCATGGAGAAAGATGGAATACCGAACGCAACTGTAGAAACTGGAGTAGTGACTTCAGATGTTACCGTCGCTTGGCTGTTGGGTGGCGGCGGCTGATTCTGTGCGGCCATTAAAGAGTCAACCAGAGTAGTGAGACTTTCCAACTTTTCCTGAAGAGTGGTCATTGTACCACGGAGCTCAATATTCTCTTGTTCAGAGTGTTCCATTACTCTTCTTCTGTTTGAACGAGTATTGTATCTGTGATCTGATTGCGAGCGCGGTCGAGAAACTTTGAGACGCGACAGCTTGACGATCTATTGGAGAAAGATCCAAAAGATGAGACTCTATACAACAGACTCGATATGCAGAATGATGTATGCAAAGAGAAATTTATGATTTTTCCAAATATTTTAAAGATTATTTCCTTGCAAACATTTGAACACAAACTATTCTTTTATTGAAATAATGGGAAATGTTACAACATTGGAGCGTAGCTCCTTACAGAAGCAAAGGATAAATAAAAAAGCTAAACAAATCCTAAGCATCTTCATCAGACGAAGAACCAAATGCATTATGCAGCTTGAGCTTCATGATTTCTTTCCCATAGCGAGCTTTCAACTCGGCCTTTTCAGCCCTCAGCTTGTTAACAACATTCTTCCAATTGTCAGGCATCGGAGCGTTGCTTGTCGAGGCTTCAAGATTTTTCTTGCTTTCTTTGATGTATCTTCTGATTGCGGCATCTTTCCGACGAATCTTCTCATCTTTGTTCATGAGCCATCCATCCTGATAATAGAGAGTTTCTTCATGTTCTTTCACTTGTTTTTTCAACTTTCTATTTTCCACATCAGTTCTTCGAAACTTTTCTTTCCAAGCGTCTTTTTCTATCCTCATCTTGGTCAAAGTGTCTTGGTATTCCTCCATAGCGGGAATGTTGGATCGTTGAGGTACCACAGGGAACATGGGTTTTTCATAATCATAAGGCATTTGAAACTCCTTTGCCCTTTTCTTTACCCAACAGATGTAGGCGTTCGTAGCGATACAGTTCTTTGTCTCACCTTTTTCTTTCCATCGGATGTCGTACCAGGCTTTCACCATTTTTGTTTTCAACCCTTGAGGATCATTTCCTTCCTGATAGAAGTAGCTTTCCACTGTAGGGCCAATGGGTATAGTTGAATTTGCATACCCGAGTTGTCGTCGGGCTAGGACCGGATTGCAGTTAATTCCTCCTTGTGTACCAATGAGGGGTACGTTGGTGAATTCTCCACAACTTTCAATGGTTTCTGTACCGCAGCGAGCCAAGGTATACCACTGAATATCATTATGGGTAAGAGACATAAGTCTTTGAGACCAACGTAAACCTTCCCGGTTTTCCGTGAAAATGGGAGACTTAGGTAAGTGTGAAACAATCCATTTAAACAACAGAGGTGCACAACATACAATAATTCCACCACCTTGGTGATTCCTATGATGGACGGAGAAATACATGTCACCAAGCAGAGTCGGAACGGGATTTCCATTCAAAAAGACCTTTATGGCATTGATATCAACAAAGTCGTCGATATTGGGAAACAGAACCAACCCATAGATGAGCAAGGCTAGTACAGCTTCAAAAGCTATCATGCTAGCAGTCTCGATGAAGTCAAAGGCTTTCTTTATTAGAAACTGTGAAGGCAAACCTGGAAGGTTTCCTTTGGTAGTCCAATTACTCTCTACTTCAGATTTCTTCAAGTGAGTTCCTGTTGCAATGACTGGTGACTTAGAAATGGCTTCCAAACCATTGAAAGGTATTTTGTCAGACACAGGAATACCCAAAAGATTGGCATATTCTTCCAAGGTTAGTACCAACTGATAGTCTGGAAAGGTAAAACACCGGTAGACGGGGTCATAAAACTGATCCAGAGTTTTGAGAAGTCCTTCATCAACATGAGTGTTCAAGATAGGCAAAAGCTTTCCATGGCTTTTCCTAAAATCAGAAGGATCTTGTACAAAAGACGCTAACTCTTTCAATCTTTCCACATTAGGCTCTTTGAAACCGTACCTCTTGGTATGCCTTTTTACCCACTCCATAATCTAATCCTATAATGTTTGCAAAGGAAATTCTCTAATTGTTTGGAAAAAAATCATGTTTTTATGGAAAAAGATTTTTTTATTTTTTATGGATGTATGAATGCGTGGATGCATGGATGCCACATATTCAAACATGGTAAGGCAAACATGGTAGTTCAAACATGGTACTGTAAACATGGCAACACAAACATGGTAACACAAACATGGTAACACAAACATGGTACACACAGGTTCAAAGGTCCAGCGTCACGAGCATGAGGTCAGAGAACCAAATATGGGATAGTTCTAGTTAATCACCTGCAAAACATGTTCTACTGATACGTCAGAGTCTACATTTTTCTTTCGGATATTACCGGCTTTCCACAATTAAACTCATAAGCCAGCAATATTCTCAAGAAAAACTCGTCTGAGTGTGGTTCTCCGCATGACAACTAATCCAAGTCTTCACCTGAATAGTTTCTGCACCACAACCTAATAAGGCCAGGATGGGTTGGGGTTCTACAGCCAACTCAGCTTCTACAGTTCAATGAAAGCAATAATGTCTTCGCAATTAACTCGCTAAACATATATTACAAACAAGGAACCTCCACTGAGCGGAAGGATTCTCACGTGCGCCTGCACATGACTATACCCTCCACCTAATTTCTTATGTGTACTTAATCCGGGTTAGGATTTGTCCATAATGTATCACTTGTAACAGAACCACACAAGTAACAGAACCAAAGAACCAAACAAGAACATAATAAAAATAAAACAAATAGAAATAACCCTTTCTTTGGAAACAATAAAAATATGGTCCCCAGTGAAGTCGCCATTTTTCTGTCGCGGGGAAAAATCGTTGTTTTTTTCGGGATGAGACACCTGATGCCTTCTTTGGGCTCGAGTGCTCATAAAATGATTTTTCTTTTGTACGGACCAAACTTTTTATTGTTTCCAAAAGAGGAAAAGGAAAAAAGTTGCAATAACCTTAAAAGTGGGGGAGAGATCTTGGGTAAGAGGGTTGGTTATACGAAGGGAAGGTATTAGCACCCAACGTATCTATAGTACTCTGTAGGTTTCTTTGTTTTGTTTATTCCATTCTTGAGAGGTTCTTGTGAAATAGGTGGGACCTAAGGTGTTTGTTTGATTATGCTCGCAAAGATCATCGCGATCCTCTGCATACATATCCCTTAGAGGGAATCAGAGCATCTGTAGCTCGGGGTCTACGGGTGCTAAGGTTTGAATGGTTTTTTTTGTTTTGTTTTGCTCGCCAAGGATCGACCTTGTGCCTACGTATTCTCAAAGGGATGTTGAGAAAGTCAGAGCAATCGTAGTTCCCACTTATGCTAGTGGAAGCAAAGGATAAGAGACAAATGTCAGCTAAATGTTCGATGTATCTAATCTATATCATCACATACATCTGTTTGATTTTGTTTGAAAATCTTTTCATTATAAGCCTGGGGCCATGCCGCTTATGGCGCTTAGAATGATAAAGATGTTTTTTTTGTTTAACCAGCCTTGTGGCAAAAACTTTCAATGAAGTCAGCCTTGTGACAAAAAGTTTTGATTAATCAGCCAGCCTCGTGGCAAAAGTTTCAATGAAGTCAGCCTTGTGACAAAAACTTTGATTAATCAGCCAGTATGGTGGCAAAACGGTTTGATTGATTAGCCAGCCTTGTGGCAAAAAAGAGATTTGATTGATTGTTTGTGATGATATAGAAGAGATACTCCTATCATAGAGATGATAAATGTCTAATCTCCTAGGGTATTTGATTTGGATATTGGGGATGCTTATAAGAAGCCCGTGGGTCCTTGTACGAAGCCCAAGAGGAGGCTATCCGAGGGTCCTTGCATTGTAAGCCCAAGAGGAGGCTATGGGAGGGACAATCCAGGGTCCTTGCATTGTAAGCCCAAGAGGAGGCTATGGGAGGGTCACTCGTTTGTACAAAGCCCAAGGGGAGGCATGGTATAGTTGGTCTGAGCTCTTATAGCGATTTCACCGGGAAACCATACTCTATGTCCTAACCTAAACTAGTGGAGATTCTTTGCACGAAGCCCAATAGGAGGCTATGGGGAACCTAGTGTTGTACTAAGTTGAACAAGCATATATAACACAATCACAAGTATGAACAAGTACGAACAAATATGAACAAGTACATGAACAAGTTATGAACAAGTATGAACAAGCACATATATATGACAAAGTGTGTGTATATAATGGAGTTTATGAAGGAAATATACCTGTATGCATGATCCATTTGTATACACAGGGCTCGGGACTCACACTCGGAGAGAGGTCCACTTGAATTTATTCAAAGCTATGTAAACAGGTATTTACAAAGGGGCTTGGGACTTATACCTACATGGAGGCCCATGGTATTTTTGGGAAAATTTAAAGAAAACCTTCCTTTTTTGGTTTGTTATTCAAAGTTAAAAACAAACTGATCGAGGTATGTACAAAAATGTGTGTGTACAATGAAATACCTAATTTCATGTACAGGAATGGGTATGTACAAAAGGGGCTTGGGACTTATACCTACGTGGAGGCCCGTGTTTTATTTACAAAACATGGTTGATTGTTTATTTACAGACGCGAGGTTTCGCTTTTGAAAAACTGTTTGAAGATTTATTTGTTATTTTGAAGAAGTTTTATTGTTAAAAAAAAAAACTGTACAAAAGAAAAAAAAGAAATGGGACTTACACTCTCTAATATTCGAGAGGCCCCACTTCGTTTTGAAAATCATTTGATTAGTCAAAAAGATTTAATCAAAAAGAAATGGTTTATCGTTTTGAAAAGAATCGCGATCGCTCGTTTTAAAACGATTTGAATATGAAAGAAATCAACTTAATTAAGTTTAAAACAAGTTTTAATGCTTAATTAAGACCTAAGTGATTAGGGTTTGATCACAAAATATTTACAAGTAATTAAGTTTGAAAAATCAAATGAAAAAAACAAATTTTAAAGTATTAAAAATACTTAAAAATATGTCATTTTAAACTTAATTAAAATGTATTAAATTAATATTTTTTTGTGATTTTTTTTGGATGTTCTTAAAATATACCTATTAAATAAGAAGTGTAAAAAAAATGAAGTGAAAATGATGAATTTTGATTGGTTAAATAATTAATTGAAGTTGTAAAGAAATTGAAGAAAAATAAGTGATAAAAAAATTGGTTTTGTCTCCACAAGGGTTTGAACCCACGCCCTCATGCTTGCCAATCAAAACAATGACCAACTGAGCCACGCTTGTGACTTGTAACATATACGCCTTCATTTAATTATATTTTGAAATTGATATTTGAAATTTCTGAACCAAAAAACGCGCCAAGAACACAATCCCAACTGAAATTTGAAAATCTCTAAAACTGTGTTGTTTTGATCAAGTGAATAGCCTATCTTGCTCGATTTTTCACCAGGAACATGATGGTACCATTTAATTTCATTTATTTTTGCTCTAAGATGATTAATTCTCTGATGAACACGAAGAACCCTAATATGACAAATCATTGTGAAATCGTGTATGATCATGATATGATGCAATTGATTGAGGGTTAATGATCCATATGTATGCAGAAACATGATGGCAAAGCAATATTTCATTTATGATGCGTGCAAATATGAGTTTGAAGTTCAAGAGCTCTTACCTCAAAAACGGCAAAGCTGGAAATCGAATTTGAGCCTGGAGGTGTTACAGATGTTGTTGCTCAATCTGGACAGCTTCAATGAACCTTATAGAACATGTCTGGATGCTTGGAGTGAATTGAAAACCTCTTGATCACCTTGTGGTACCCGAACTGTAGTTTAGCTCAAGTGAGGATCAAGCTAGTTGATTTTGATGTTTCAGATCATGTATGATGGTTGGAACAGTTCATGTGATGTATATGGAGTGTGTTTGGATGATTAACTTGGACAGATATGGCCTGGTATGAGAATTGATATGTTAAGGCTCATTTTATGCAAATATGGGAAGTGAGGTAGTGATTCTGAGTTTTAGGTGTTTTTGGGGTGTATGGATGGATCAAACACATCCCATATGATGTTTGTGGCTTGTGGGAAGCATCACTTGGCTCAGAACTTGCAAGGTTTAGAGGTTGAGTTTTCTACCTCTTTGAAAACCATGAAACTTGCATTCTAAGAAAGGAAGAGAAAACCTATGTTTATGAGGTTTTGGTGTGAATTTGAATGAAGTTTGGACCTCTATTTATAGGCCATGGATTCTGAACTCCAAGCTTTGCAAGTTGATCAAAGAATGGTGATTTGGCATTTGGAGATAAAATGGAATCTTTACATTAAATGCAAATGGTTAAAGTAACTAAACCATGGTTATTTTGGCCAAGCTTCTTATCTCTTTCCTATCTGATCTTAAACCAGAAAATATCTCTCAATTATTTCTTCTATGCATCATTGCTTGGATTATAGGTCATGTAGTCTTGAAACTTAGTGAAAAATGGTGAAAATTCAAGTGAAAAAGTTCACTAATGTCAAAATTCAAAACCATGGCTACACTCCATATTTTTTCATGCTCTTGGACATTTTGGAAAGCTCATGTTACACACTTCAAAACCCTAGTTGAAAGTTTCTTCAAGATCCTTAAGGAAGTGGGTGAAAAAGATCCATGAACTTTGAAGAAAATGAGATTTCAAGTGAAGTTTTTCAAAAAGTACCAACTTTGAAGCACCATATCTCTTAAATGGTTGATCCTATGGAAAAAATTTATATGTGTCAAATTTGTTTATTGGATCAAAATCTACAACTTTCATGTTGGAAGTTTTTTTCAGTTTGTAGGTGAAATTTTGAGAAATTCCCTTCCAGAGTTTGGAAAAAACCATTGAAAAACACTTAGAAATTTTTCTAAGTATGAAAAGTCAAACTTTTGACTTTTGATTCTTGATTGATTTTCTTGATTTTTCTTGATCAAATGACTTCTCATATCATATATTGATGATTTAAAACTTCAAAAGTCATGGTTGACCAAAATTCCCCAAAAGTCAATGGTGATCTTGTACAGTGGACTTTTTCAGACGAATCGCGTTTCTGGAGATTTCAAATGAAACAGGCTATCCTCATCAAATGAATGGTATGAATGGATCATATTGAGGTATTAAAGGATATTGAGCCATGGTTTGAGTTGTGGCACCATGTCCTGATTAAAAAGTCAGTTGCTCAGTGAATTAGGTCAAAAACCCTAATTGTCGACCAGATGAAATTGATGACTGTGGATCTTGAATTGAAATGCAATTTCCATTGTATATTGTCATAGGGATTATTTGAAGATGATTGAAACCTTTGATTGACTTCCTGGGGATTTTTAGGGTTTCCCAAATGTGATCCCTGATTTCAGTCCCTGATAGTTCAAAACCCTAATCTGAGGATTTGTCTGATCAATCTTTGTATAGGAGATGTTCTGAGCCAATGGATTAGGTCAAAATGATGCACTTGGGGTCTTGAGGTCAAGTCCCAAGTCTTTAGGTCAAATCCTGAGCAAAAGTCAGGAGTATGCTATCTTCAGTCAAAACCCTAATTCAGTCGATTCAAAGCTGTTGAGTTTGTTGAAGTGAATCTCTGGGGACCAAATGTTGATTGTAGATGAAGATGATTCATTTGAAATGAAGGGAGAACAAAACCCTAATTGATTGTTACTTGTACTGATGAGTGATTTCCTGATTAAATCCTGCTGAGTCACAAGTAACAAACACAAGCTATGCAATTTGTTAGAGATGCAAATGATGCATATGCAAATGATATGAGGTGGTATCTTAGGTCAAAAATTGGGGTATGACACTAGTAACAGTAACATTTCCTATCACAATATATATATTGGTCTTCACGTTTTGTTTTCTTTTTAATTTGCATATATGGCTGGTAGCAGTAGTCATTATATTAATAAAGTATAGTATGGTGTTTCACATGTTGGAATTTAATAAACTAAATATTATCAGCCAAGTGAATAAATAAAAGGAGAACAACTAAATGAAACAAGCAAGATTTCTTTGGCCAATAGCTAGTCGACAGCGGCATGCTCATATAATAAATGTGTCAGTTCATGTTTCATCTATAGTAACAGTAGCGAAACCCATCAAGGAGGTGCATTGGTTCACGTTTCTAATTGGCCATTAGCTAGCAAATAAATGAAGGAAAATGAACAGCATGTGCTAGATAGATCAATAAGCAGTATCACCGCCAAGCACTCATTTCCGTCCGTCATCAATACAGGCGTGACCTCATTCAGTAATTTATTCCTATTTTCAAAAGTTCATGACACAGCAATGTTCATTTCAGGATTAAGCTTTGTTTTTTTTTTTTCATTTCAATTTCTCAACAGATCCCAATTTACTAAACCGTAATCAAAACACATGTTTATAAGATTCAACTATGGATAAATATAAGTATATTAATCTACCAATTACCCCATTATACTAGCCCACAATGATTAGGGATTCTCCCCCTTACCTCTTGATTTCTCCTCCAAAACCCTAGTTCCTCTTCTTGTTCCTCTCCTCCACTTCAATTCTTCAAACCAGAAAATGAAAAATGAGTGTCCTCTACCCTATTTCCCTTCTTACTATCTTTATTTATTATATTGGGCTTCAAATGAATAACACCTCTCAATTGCTTATAACCCCAACAAATAGGCCCAATTGATAAAATAGAGTAGTCAAATAAATAATTATGCTCCAACAAATAATATTATTACCCTTAATATTATTTTCCGATTAATCCAATTAAATCCGACTTTATCTCAAATAAATAAAATCCAATAATAATATTATTTCTAATATTATTTCTCTACATACTCCACTTTATTAATTCTCCGATTAACCGAATAAATTCCAACTTCACTTAATAATCCGAACATGTTTCTCAATAACGCCGACGATCCAATTAATTATCAAACTTCGTCCAAATTAAGTAAATAAATCCTTATTTAATTTAATTAGTCAGTTAATTAAATTCGGGCTGTTACAACTCTCCCCCACTTAAAAGATTTTCGTCCTCGAAAATTCCGTCGACGCAACCATCTCAACACCAAAACCACATCCACTCTCTCTCTCTCTCTCTCTCTCTCTCTCTCTCGATTCATACCGATACAAAAGATTCTACACTTACGTCTACACAAAGCTTCAAAAGATGTCATTCCAATATCTGAAGAAGATATCATGCAAATACACAATCTTTTCGATGCACAACTTAGTAAGTCTCTTCATCGAATAATTCATCTTTATCGGAATAAAACGAGCACATTTCGCCAACTATCCACACTGACCCAACTCACTTCACAATTACTCGATGTTCTCAGCAACCCGAAACAAAATTCATAGAGATATTATCTCACTTCCGCTCGAATAGAATAATTGTTGCACCAACTAAACGATTTCTGACATGTCCAACTCAAATACATGATTCCAGTATATCCCTCTTCATACTTTACCACTACACATTTCCTCAAATTTCGATACATCATTAACACCATAATTAATACTCAAATCATTACGATGTTCCTCATCCAAAATTCTCTATGTCTGAATTCGAACCATCAGGAATACAACTCGATCACAACATCTCATGACACCATTCTCGACAATCCAAAAGTTATCACTTTTTTTTCCTTGATTACTCAATATCATCTTGTCAACCAATTGCAAAATCCGATTTCCAACCTTCTCTAATCTTGTCAAAATATCACAAGTAGGCTTCAACATACCAACTTAACACACGAAGACGTCGCTTCCCAACTAAACTCAACTCTCTAAATCGTTCCAACGATTTCCAATTCTTGAATCCTCGACATAACTTATATAAAATTATTTCCTACTCGATGCATCGGCCACAACCTTCACTTTTCCAGGGAGGTAATTCAAACCAAAGATTAAAATCCTTTGAAATTCTACTCGTCTTGTTTCTCTCATATTCAACTCTTGTGATCACTCAACACATCAACCTTGATCCAAACAAGCAATGCCCCTTACATTCCAAAACAAACACAGCGGCAATCAACTTCAATACAAGCATCGAATAATTCCCCTTATGAACTTTAAGTTACCTTGAAGCATAAGCTACCACTTATCGATATCTGTATCAACACACCTCAACTCGAAATCCCATATCCAAGAAAATTCATTTCTTCCAACCAAAACTCACATTCAGAAAGCTTTACATAACCTTCTTCTCTTTCAGCACCGATAACACAATCCTTAAGTATTCAACATGATCATCGTCACTCTTAGAATCAAATATCCTCAAGAAACATTACCTCATAGAACCTTCTTTCTTCTTATTCAACGAACAGGGTAACTCTACGACTATACACTCAGACAATTGAACCTCTTCTCAATAACTCCTCAAATCGACTCTCCAACTTCTCCTTAGCCGCTTTACACGCTACCAAGTTAGTAAGACAAGTCTATCTCGTTCAATACGATATCATCTTCTATCAACAATAGATTAAGGGTGATCAAATCCTCAATTTGTTAATAGACAGTCGACAATCATAATGAAACATAAACCATCGTTACTAGACCATAATAGTGTTCCTTCAGAACTCGCACTCGACATCACTTAAAACACCAATACCCAACATCTCTTAAAGTTACAATTACTTGCTTCAACTCCAAACAGTTCATACCAAAATTCTCATTAAATTGGTCTAGCGAAAAAAAACAAATTAAATCAATCCCAAAATATCTACCAAGATACTCAACGGATAATTCAAACACGCAAAAGATGTAGAAGCAAAACCATAGCAGTTGTATCAATAACCATTCTTCTATGCATAACAGATAAAACATGATCCAATCTTATAGCACAATCCAAAGAATAAAATAATATGTTGCACTATTATCAATAATAAAGCATGTACCTCAGATTAACTTATCCTTAGAAGTAGTCTCAGCACCAGACAACGCAAATGCTTTTCCTTTCGCTTGATGCTTCTCTGGCTTATCGCACATGGCACAATTGTGTCCTTGCTCACCACAACTGTAGCAAATCCTACTCGAATCAACTCCACAGTCAACACTTTTGTGACCCGTCTCGCCACACCTGTAGCACTTAATCGGAGTAGAAGCTCCTCCCCCACTTGGCTTCTTACCAAGACCAGATTGTTCCCTCATGTCATCATACGATTTCTCACGGAACTGTTCTTCTCCTCGTTTCAACTGTAGAAACCTCACTTCTTTCTTTCCACGCACATCTTCTGGAAAATAGTTTCCCAAAAATGCATCACGGAAAAGAGTCCAAGTAACTTCAATACCTTCTATTTCAAATCTCCGTACAGTATTACTCCACCAAACGTCAGCTTCTTTTGTCAGCATGTGAGTACCAAACTGTACCTTCTGTACATCAGTACAACTCACGACTTGAAAGATCTTCTCAATCTCTCTCATCCATGCACGCGCTTTATCCGGTCCATACCCTCCTTCAAAGATCGGCGGGTTGCACCTTTGAAAGTCTCCAAAAGCACGTAACTCATCCTTTCCTCCATAACCGACATTCTCTTGCGGCGCTTGTCCAATCGCACCAGTCCACCTCATCATTGCCTTAACATTAATGTCAACATTCCTTCCTGTAGCCGTCGTCCTAAACAACCAAACAACCAGACAAAACAGTATCGATCGTGTCAGATACACGAATCAAATACAACAGGATAAAAGACAATAATAACCTTGACCAACTGGTCGACCATGCTCTGATACCACTAATGTAACACCCCTTTTTTACCCCAAAATAAATAAGCATATAATCAGAGAATAAGCATGCATATAATTCAAAAGGGCGTCACATCGACGTTTTCCAAAAACTAAAAGCTTTTAAAACCCGACAGCATTTACTTACAATATATGATACACCTGGTCATTTCAAATAACACTTCTCAATTCATCATATTTTATCTAGAATATGCATTCACAGCGGAAACTACTAAATACTCATGTGTTTCATAAAATGATCCATGTCCCATACCATGATCAAGTCTCAATAATCATATCAACATAAATTAAAACATAATTCAGGATATTTGGCTTGAAAGCCTCTCAAACAACAAGTAGCCAAATAACAAGTTCTCAAGTCATAAACATAATACATAACCAAATAGAAACATGAGTTCAACACGACTAATCTACCCAGTGTTACATGACCAGAGCATCGACTCACTACTTAATTTCCAACAAACATGGAAAAATCTCCGGCTATATCACGCACGAGCTACTAAACTCCAGAACCTGCATGTCGCCAAACGAGGGCAACATTAAAACAGAAGGGTGAGAATACGAACCATTATGAAGAAAGTATAACAGAATATAATGGTTAAATCAACACTTCAAGTAATTAGTCATACTACGTAAAACGGAATAGATAATAGTAATCAACACATATTTCACATGTTATCGGGTATACAACAAGCTTAAATAGTATAATATTTCAATTCTACTTTTATATTCTCAGTTAAGTACACAATCATAATTCTCACATATTCACACATCTAATCAAATAAGTATTCAAACTTCACTCATTTCAATTAACAAACTCATACACATATCACAACTACATCAACTTCACATAATCAATGATCGCATAATTTTAATGTGACTCAATGCAAGGTATGTGACGCAATGCATGTGGTACCGAATTGTGAACCCAAGGTTTCACCGCTTTCCGATTCAATATCTAGAATCCAAGCCACGCTTCCGATCCAGACAAGACCAAAGCCCACCAAATGTAAACATATAGTTTACCGCCTCCGATTCACTCTAGAATCTAAGCCTCGCTTATGTTTCAAAGCAAACCACCTCTGTTTCAAGGCATCCATGATATGAATGTATGTACAATGTAAATCAAACATATGCAATTAAGATCATCTCTACCATCTTAATATTTAGCATATCACAATAATTCACTCAATGAATTATCCACAATATTGTACACAACATTCTCATCACATAAGCATTATTCACATATAATAGTCAACACACAATTCCAATCTACCATTCCAATTAACACTAGTAATTAACACTAACATATGCTAACTCACAATTTTGTCAATTTTATATGGTTCACTCACTTTCATATTAGACCAACAAGACATTAGTATTTTTATCATCTAGCTATATTTCTAAATTCAATTTTAGAACCATAATAGAAATACAATCCATGTACTATCTTTATTAGGGACATATTAGTTTACATATAATCAATTTCATTCATTCATGTTTATTTACTATTTAATCTAAACCTGTATGTACATATTATATATATTCCTATTTAATAAATTGTGAGAGTAGCCACATTTCCATTTAGATTCATTATCTAATATTAGTGGCATATTCATATAAAAGAAATAAAAGGTGGTGGACATCACGTTTCAATAAATAGATGCTACAGTTAGGAGCATCATAATTGGTGTTCATTTGGTGAAGGGTAGTAGGCCACATTTTTAATTAATTGGACAAACAATTAGTAGCATAGCACTTTCTATTCATTAAGGGGTATTGGTGCTTCATGTTTCTAATTGAAACAATTGGCTAGTAACAGTAACATTTCCTATCACAATATATATATTGGTCTTCACGTTTTGTTTTCTTTTTAATTTGCATATATGGCTGGTAGCAGTAGTCATTATATTAATAAAGTATAGTATGGTGTTTCACATGTTGGAATTTAATAAACTAAATATTATCAGCCAAGTGAATAAATAAAAGGAGAACAACTAAATGAAACAAGCAAGATTTCTTTGGCCAATAGCTAGTCGACAGCGGCATGCTCATATAATAAATATGTCAGTTCATGTTTCATCTATAGTAACAGTAGCGAAACCCATCAAGGAGGTGCATTGGTTCACGTTTCTAATTGGCCATTAGCTAGCAAATAAATGAAGGAAAATGAACAGCATGTGCTAGATAGATCAATAAGCAGTATCACCGCCAAGCACTCATTTCCGTCCGTCATCAATACAGGCGTGACCTCATTCAGTAATTTATTCCTATTTTCAAAAGTTCATGACACAGCAATGTTCATTTCAGGATTAAGCTTTGTTTTTTTTTTTTCATTTCAATTTCTCAACAGATCCCAATTTACTAAACCGTAATCAAAACACATGTTTATAAGATTCAACTATGGATAAATATAAGTATATTAATCTACCAATTACCCCATTATACTAGCCCACAATGATTAGGGATTCTCCCCCTTACCTCTTGATTTCTCCTCCAAAACCCTAGTTCCTCTTCTTGTTCCTCTCCTCCACTTCAATTCTTCAAACCAGAAAATGAAAAATGAGTGTCCTCTACCCTATTTCCCTTCTTACTATCTTTATTTATTATATTGGGCTTCAAATGAATAACACCTCTCAATTGCTTATAACCCCAACAAATAGGCCCAATTGATAAAATAGAGTAGTCAAATAAATAATTATGCTCCAACAAATAATATTATTACCCTTAATATTATTTTCCGATTAATCCAATTAAATCCGACTTTATCTTAAATAAATAAAATCCAATAATAATATTATTTCTAATATTATTTCTCTACATACTCCACTTTATTAATTCTCCGATTAACCGAATAAATTCCAACTTCACTTAATAATCCGAACATGTTTCTCAATAACGCCGACGATCCAATTAATTATCAAACTTCGTCCAAATTAAGTAAATAAATCCTTATTTAATTTAATTAGTCAGTTAATTAAATTTGGGCTGTTACACAGTTGGTATCAGAGCAGGTCGTATCCTCGACCTAGCCATGAGATATTATAAGTGTTCTTTCTGTCCAAGATGTGTTGTGTTCACATGAGTTTTGTTGTGTTATTACTATGGTATTGAGCCTGATCAACTTAATCCCATTTTGATGACCTCCAGGAACATGGCGGACAGACGCAGGACTCGTGGTCGACCCCCCACATGGCCTCCACAAGTGAATCCACCGGATGGCGGTGCGAATGTTCCATGGCCCCAGTTCATGCAACAGATGCAACAGCAGCAGAATCAGTTCATGCTGCAAATGATGCAATAGATGAATGGCGGTCATAATGTTCCTGTGGTTGTGCCCGAAGCTGTAGGAGGGACTTATAGGGATTTCATTCGCATGAATCCTCCATAATTTCATGGCGGACTAGATCCTATAAAGGCGCGTGAGTGGGTGGCCAATGTGGAAGGAATCTTTGAGATCGTGCAGTGTAGTGAAGAGAACAAGGTGGTGTTTGCTTCTCATTCGCTGAAGGGTCCAGCTATGAGATGGTGGAAGGGTGCTTCTGCTTTGATGACTACTCAGGAAGTACCTAAGGAATGGGAAAATTTCAAGACCACTTTTATGGAGAAATACTTTCCTAGTTCGCTGAGGACTAAGAAGGAGTTGGAGTTCCAACAGTTAAGGCAGGAAAATATGTTAGTGGATACTTATGCTGAGAAGTTTGAAATTTTGGCTGCTTACTCTAGGCAGACCACGTATGCTCCTGGTGAGAGTTGGAAGGTGGACCAGTTTCTGTTTGGTTTAAGGGCTGATATCTCACATAGTGTGTCCCAAAGGGAGTTCACTACTTATACGGAGTTGTTGCGACAATGTTATGTGGCTGAGACCAGTTTGAAGAAAGTTCAAACTAAGGAAGATTTGAAGAAGAAGAATCAACATGAGAGAGGAAGGCCAAGCCAACAATTTCGACCTAGGCCACAAGCTTTCAAAGGGAAGCAAGTGCAAGGTTCTCGGTCTAGTGCACCTCCGGTGTGTCGTAGCTGTGGTAAAAATCACCTTGGAAGGTGTAACTTTGAAGGGGTGAAATGTTTTCATTGTCAGCAAGAAGAGCATATGGCTAGGAATTTTCCTCAGAATAGGAATCAAGTGCAAGGAAGGGGTACTGGTAGAGTTTATACCTTGGATGCTAAGAAGACCAAGAGTGATAACTCTTTGATTGCGGGTACGTGTTTCATTAATGGGCATTCTTGTTTTGTCCTATTTGATTGTGGAGCAACACACTCTTTTGTGTCATTGCAATGTATGAAGCGACTTGGGTTGCAAGCTACTCCTTTATTTCCTCCTATGGCGGTTACTACTGCTATGGATGAGATGGTAGAGACACCGTTGGTGTGTGAGAATTGTGTGTTATCTGTGGGTGGTAGGAATTTCCATATTGATCTTGTTTGTTTACCACTTAAGAAGGTAGATCTTGTGTTGGGAATGGATTGGCTTTCTGCCAATACGGTAGGCATGATTAATTTCTTGTTTGAGAAAGAGAAGTCTGTTCTGTTGGTTCTTCTGTAAAAGGGAAAGAAATTTGCAAAAATTGCATATGATAGACCATGTTTTTGGAGAAGGGAAAAAATTCTAGAAATCGCATATGATAGTCCATGTTTTTAGAGAAGGGAAAAATTCCAGAAACTGCATATGATAGTCCATGTTTTTGGAGAAGGGAAAGAAATTGCATATGGTAGATCATATTTTTTGGAAAAGGGAAAGAACTTCCAGAAAATGCATATGATAGTCCACGTTTTTGGAGAACGGAAAGAAATTTGTACAAATTGCATATGATAGACAACATTTTTGGAAACGGGAAAGATATTCTAGAAATTGCATATAATTGTCCACATTTTTGGAGAAGGGAAAGAAATTTGCAGAAATTGCATATGATAGACAACATTTTTGAAAACGGGAAAGAAATTCTATAAATTGCATATAACAGCCCACATTTCTGGAGAAGGGAAAGAAATTTGCAGAAATTGCATATGATTGACAATGTTTTTGAAGAAAGGAAATAAATTTCTAATATTGTATATGATAGTCCACGTTTCTGGAGAAGAGAAAAAATTCTAGAAATTGTATATGATAGTCCTCGTTAATGGAAAAGGGAAAGAAATTCTTGAAATTGTATATGATAGTCCACATTTTTTGAGAAGGGAAAGAAATTTGCAGAAATTGCTTATGCTAAACCACGTTTTTGGAGAAGGGAAAGAAATTCTAGAAATCGCATATGATAGTCCATGTTTTTGCAAAAAGGAAAGAAATTCCTAAAATTATATATGATATTCCACATTTTTTGAGAAGGGAAATAAATTCTAGAAATTGCATATGATAGTCCACGTTTTTAGAGAAGGGAAAGAAACTCCATATACTACATATAATAGTCCACGTTTTTGGAGAAGGGAAATTTTTTGAAGAAATTGCACATGATAGACCACGTTTTTGAAGAAAGGAAAGAAATTCCTGAAATTGTATATGACAGTCCACGTTTTTGGAGAAGGGAAAAAATTCCAGAAATTATGTAATATCCCACATTAATCCTAGCAAGATTATATATGAAGTGCCAAGGAGGAGTTATGAATTTAATCCCTAATTTGAGAAAAGTTAGTTGGGATGGAAGAATATTAGTTGGAAACAAACTAAATGGCAAAGGTGTAAATGTCACTTAGTTGAGGGACATTTTGGACATGTAACAATGATGCATGTGACTAAGGGCATGTTTGGTGGGTTGGTATTATCCAAATCAGAATTTGATGAAGAAAAAGAACTAAAGGCATGGAAGAGGAAGAGGAACTCATATTCATATTTGCATTTTCGCACCCTAAGAACAGCCTTCACTAAATCAGGTATATCTCTCAACTCATAACTCCGATCGTAACGATTCTGGTCCCATTGGAAAGCTAACGAATTTCTCTTCGATTTGCACCTATGGTTCGCATTTATAGCTTCTGTTTTGAAGGAGAAAAACGAGTTTAAAGTTGGGACATGCATGCTGAATGTGATGAAGAATGGGCTACGGGTTTGATGAGTTTGGAGTTGGAGTTTTGGTCAAAGATAGGAACTCAATTGCAGCATGTTCATCATCTAAAGCTCCATTGATCCAAGGTCAGTCCTTAGTTAGAAACCTTGGGGTTTGCATGTTGGGAATACCTTGGGGTTTAGGGATTGTGAGATAATTGATAAACATATGATGCTTAATATGCTAATCATGTTAATCCTGCTATAATCCATGCATACTGATGGTTCTAAGTGTGTTTGTATGTTACAATTTCATTGGGACTGTGTTGGGGATGCATGGGATTGATTGTTGGACATTTGGGATTGGTTTAGAACTCTTAAAATGTAGATTTTTGGGTCTGTCAGTCATGTAACCGGTTACATGGTTGACGTAACCGGTTACATGTGTGAAAAAGGGTGAAAAACGCAGTTTTACAGTGATGTAACCGGTTACATGATTCATGTAACCCGTTACATTGCTGTTGGGCAGATTTTTCATAACTTCGAAAATTCATAACTTTTGCGTCGTAAGTCCGTTTCGCGCAAACTTTATATGGTTGGAAAGCTAGTAACATGTACTATCTAATGAAATAGGTCCCCAAACCAGACTGTTTGATTTAACAACAGTGGAACCCCACTTAGTGAATCAATGAATTAGTATGAGAACTTATGTCTATCATTGATTAATAATTCTTATGTTAAGCATGGCATAGTTTGTTTATTGCTTATTATGATTGTGATACCCATATTTGAAAGCATTATGCCATTATGTTTTATACATGAAAACCTATGGACTCCATCGTTTTGGTTAAATGATTGGATTGATTGCTTTGTTTGTGACCTTGACTTTATGTCATATTTCTGTATGCTTGAATCGAAGTGGCCGGCAGGCTAGATTGGGACGCTGCTCTGACCGTGTAGTCTATGAGCCCTCCCGGACCGTGTAGTCCAATGGAATAACCCGTTCATGTGTATTGTTGGATATGGTGTGCATCTGAGCTACCGTTGCAGTGTGCTTGTGAGTTTCCGTACGGGGTTTTACTCACTTGCCGTTAACACACTTGTGTGCTCGGTATGGTGGGGTTATGCGGCCAAGTAGGCTAATGCATAATGAGGTAACTCACCTCTAGTGAAGTCACGTAGACTAACACTAGGCTTTTGCCCGATGGGCTCAGGCGTCAAGGTGGCGGTTTGTACTCGGCGTAACTCACTAGCGTGAAGGAGGTTAACGGGACAATGACGCCAATTAGGCCAGGTCATTGCACGACCATTTAGGCTTGTGTGGACTCATTTAACTATCCTGCAGTGTGCTTGTACAAGTCCCTTGACAAATAGGCAGGAGGTTACTCATCGAGGATGCATTTATTCCATAATCCTAGCCGGGGTTGTTTACACTTCTGGATTCCCCGTATGTGGATGCGACTTTGCATACTTGTTTGCTATACAATGTGTATTTGTTTTAGGCAAGTCCAATGGTGGACGAGTCACTTGTTTTCTCCGTACTTGTACCGAATGTGAGGATAACCCCGAATCAATGGTGGATTCGGTTGTTGATGCATGTACCCTGTAGAACCGAGTGGACCCATAGGATAGGAGGACTCACTGAGATTTAGTAATCTCACCCCAATCAACTTATATTTTTTCAGGTGCAGTTTAGTAGTGATTGGTCAGTAGCAGGTTTGGACTGAAGACTTGGAAGTGGTGATGGCTCGGAGACCTCGTTGGTTTTGACTTTCCGCTGTGCAAGATCCATTGAAGACTCATGTATTATGCTTCTTAGTAGAATATTATGTTGTATTTTATATGGATCTTTCTATAACTATAGCTTTTGTATGTACTCAATATCAATTTTAACGTTTCATGCATAATATACTAGTCAGTTATGTATGTGGTGTTACAGTTGGTATCAGAGCAGGTCGATTCTCGGCCGAGCCATGAGACATCACTAGCAATTCTTTTCCTCCTCTCAAGTGTGCGTTGCCAGCCTGATTTTACTGACATCTCATTCAGTTGTTGAACTTGATCAACTCATCGACTTAGTGTGAGACAGTAGGATTACGGCAGAGCCGCCACGAGGACTCGATACCTGTAAGGTTGTGAACCCAAGTAGCAAGGATCGGTTGGGTGGTGAATTGTATATGGAAGTTTGATTTATTGAACGATGTAAGTAGAAGGGATATTGGAGTCGTCAAGCTTAAGGAGAGCGTTTGACGCGAAGTAGTGATACCCGAACTCTCAAGATGTGGATCGAGACAACTAGAACCCCCAGGATTTTGACTGAACGAAGTGAAGCTTTCTCTAAGTCTTGGTAATAGCAAGGGAAAATCCAAATAGGATTGAGTAGGAGCCTTGTAAGTGAGATTCTCCGAAGGTGTTGAGCTGTGAATTAGTAGGATTCAGTACTGATGATGTTGCCGGTGTTAAGTGTGACGGGTGAGCTGATAGGACAGAATGGCCTCTGGAAATGCGGACAGAAGAGTTAGACCTTTCTTATTGCGTTGGTACGGATAGTAATTGGATGGATGAAGTATTAGATTCTGATCCAACTTGAAGTACCCTAAGCGAGAGTAGTTACCTAGTAGATGTTGGTGCAATGTATGAGTGTGGTAACTTAAGATTAGCGAAGCTTGAATACTCGGTCGATAAAAGAGGATATGTATTTCTGTTCTTATCATTTTATATTTAAGTTCTAGAACTACGCTAGATGGAATATGAAATGATGTAGAAGCTTGAAATGCAATAACCTAAGTTCTTGTTAGTTGTTGTTCGTCTGACCCCGAGTGAAGCCATAGAACTACGCTGGGCGTTGGGCATTCAGGCGAGTAGGAACTAAGATCTATCTGGAACGTCAGTAGGATGATCGCAGTTGAGTTGGTTGTTAGGAACCATATTATTCCCATCTGGACTGAATTATCCTCGGAATCTCATGCATGCGTGGGACGAGCGGGTACGCGCACTGCATGGAAATCCGAAGTTGAACTTCAAATCTTCGTGCTTGCCGTTTTGGCTTTCCGAGTAAGTAAACCTTGGTGTGTAGCACTCTCAGGTTTTAGCATCCTGAGGGGTGTGATTCGAAGGACTTGAGGAACGATGAGCCTATTGGAAGCCTGTTCAGACACTTGTCGGTTATGACTTTAGGATACGCGTGGAGGTCATTATACGCCACTGAGGTAGGTTACCTAGATACATGGCCTTGGAGTTGGACCACCATGTTGGTACTACCAGACGGGTATAATGCCACAGTATCGCTATCGTGCACAAGATGCGTGAGTAATCCTTTTTCCGACATGTGTGGGACAAAGGTGATTTGAAGCTCAAGGTAGAATTCTGATTTGGCACTCGTGAGACACAGATCCAAACTCTCATAAGGTATGTGGGATAAGGATACATATGTCGTGCTCGATGGTAGAGGAATAACTAGACAGCCGATGGTGAAATGGATCAAGATCCAATACTATACTTATGGAGACCCTGAGTGATCGTGATCGCGTGAGTTAGTATCAGATTGTACCTTGGGGACGTTCTCGTTTCGTGAAGTGTTAAGTTGGAAATCTTGCATGAGTGTCTAGAGTGAGACTCATGTGCGGTCATGATATCCTGGTCAACATAGTAAGTGGATATCATGTACCATTGGCGACCGGTGATGGAATATGCGAATCGTATCTGGATCGGCTCGATGTGTGATGTGTCTGGTAAGGTATTGCTAGATACTCTGAGTGGAGAAGTGTCAATCTTGGTAAAGCATGGACATTTTGGTTTGAGAACTGCTAAGGAGTTTATAAGAGAGATGTTCGAAGTGCAAAGTGCAATTTCTTGCATTGTGGCTACACTCAGACCGTTGGAAGTGCCGCAATGAAGGATGCGGCCGCCGAGGAAGTCAGCTTAGTATCCGATTCAGAGGTGGCACATACATTAGATAACTGTGTGAATGGAGTGTAACTATAGGAAGATTGTTATATCAGTAAGTCGCACGAGTTATCAGAGGTGATACCACACTAAGAGAATGAAGGTGTATGGTTGGGTAGAAATTGTGTAAAACTGCTAGAGTTATCATGAGCTGCAGTACGTCGTGAAGGGTTCGATATACCAGTTGAGCAACAAAGATGTGTTGGAATGAAAAACATAGCAGTTGTACGTTGTGGAAATCAGTGACAGGGACGAACCTCTAAGTCAGTGAGTATTTGGGTTTCAATATCCTGAGATCGAAACGCGTACCTAAGTTGTGGTAGATGAACTATATGGAATGTCAGAGTAAGTAGTAGCTTGATTCTGGAGAGTACACAACTTCGAAGAGTAGTAGTCGACGATGGATGTATATGGAGTTCTGGCACGTGTTGTAATTGGACAACTGTGGATAAGGAATTATTGTGTATTAATGGAAACTAGGTGAATTATGGATATAACGTGACTCAGAGGATTTCAAGGTGTGTGTGGCTTGTTGGAATCAGAGTAGCGCAACGGATCAAGGGAGAATCAGATAAGTCAGAGGTAGGAATGAATGGACTATTTGTAGGATTTTATGTTGGGATGAAAGTATCTTCCTAAGGGAGATTGTCGAAGCGGGTTTTCGTTCATTCCAGTCACTCGAGGATCCACCATAAACATGAGAGGTGTTGTCAATGGGCCAACTTGGGAATACTTTTTGTGGATGGCATGCAGTCCGACGTTCGTAGGTCATCAGTTTAGCTTGCAAGTCACAAGGGTTGGACTGAGTATCAGACCGTCGAAATGCTGAAGGCTAGAGAGGACATTCAGTTGGCGCAAGTTCTTTGTGGTTATGCCTTGTGTACTACGATTATACAGGAAGACTGGTACAATGGATACAGGTCAGTTGTTGAATTTTGCGTCTTACCAGTAGAATCTTGTTTGAAGTTGTCGAATGTCAAGGCTACAGTTGCAAGATGATTACACCTTCGTGGTTTACAGTGACAGTTGTTATGTCTAAACTGGAGTAAGGGTTAAAGTAAGGAGATTCAGTTGTATAAGTAAAGATAAATTTGCAGCAATCATCCTAAGACTTTGGGAACCAGAGGTTAAGACCGAGGAATTTGGAAATCACCTAATGACATTGTATGGACTCGAGTGGAGAATAACATGAAGTGTTATCGCAGAAGCGATGTTGTGGCGGTAATTCTCAAATGGGAAGTAATTCAAGAGCTGAGTGAATCAGTAATGTTTGTTGAACGAGGGTGAACACACCAGAGAATGAAACGAAGGATATCTGACATGAGTGGATTATTAGATTTTTTGAAGTTCTGGAGATTCAGTGCAGAGGACTGAAGGTCAAGGACCCTGGAAGGATCTTTCCCCAGATATGTCGAGACGAAGTATCTGGATAGACATGTTGCTTGAGAGTCAATGTTCTAACCATGCATAATGGGACACAGGTATTTTGGCAGGTTATGTTTCTTCGTATGGAAGGACCCTCAGACAGATTTGTCAGATTATCTAAAGAGAAAGGTAAGGAACATTTCACCCCTTGGTTGGTATAGATTTGGACGTTGTTTCCGTGGTGACCGGAACGAATTCGAGGACGAATTCAATTTAAGGGGGGGAGAATGTAATATCCCACATTAATCCTAGCAAGATTATATATGAAGTGCCAAGGAGGAGTTATGAATTTAATCCCTAATTTGAGAAAAGTTAGTTGGGATGGAAGAATATTAGTTGGAAACAAACTAAATGGCAAAGGTGTAAATGTCACTTAGTTGAGGGACATTTTGGACATGTAACAATGATGCATGTGACTAAGGGCATGTTTGGTGGGTTGGTATTATCCAAATCAGAATTTTATGAAGAAAAAGAACTAAAGGCATGGAAGAGGAAGAGGAACTCATATTCATATTTGCATTTTCGCACCCTAAGAACAGCCTTCACTAAATCAGGTATATCTCTCAACTCGTAACCCCGATCGTAACGATTCTGGTCCCATTGGAAAGCTAACGAATTTCTCTTTGATTTGCACCTATGGTTCGCATTTATAGCTTCTGTTTTGAAGGAGAAAAACGAGTTTAAAGTTGGGACATGCATGCTGAATGTGATGAAGAATGGGCTACGGGTTTGATGAGTTTGGAGTTGGAGTTTTGGTCAAAGATAGGAACTCAATTGCAGCATGTTCATCATCTAAAGCTCCATTGATCCAAGGTCAGTCCTTAGTTAGAAACCTTGGGGTTTGCATGTTGGGAATACCTTGGGGTTTAGGGATTGTGAGATAATTGATAAACATATGATGCTTAATATGCTAATCATGTTAATCCTGCTATAATCCATGCATACTGATGGTTCTAAGTGTGTTTGTATGTTACAATTTCGTTGGGCCTGTGTTGGGGATGCATGGGATTGATTGTTGGACATTTGGGACTGGTTTAGAACTCTTAAAATGTAGATTTTTGGGTCTGTCAGTCATGTAACCGGTTACATGGTTGACGTAACCGGTTACATGTGTGAAAAAGGGTGAAAAACGCAGTTTTACAGTGATGTAACCGGTTACATGATTCATGTAACCCGTTACATTGCTGTTGGGCAGATTTTTCATAACTTCGAAAATTCATAACTTTTGCGTCGTAAGTCCGTTTCGCGCAAACTTTATATCGTTGGAAAGCTAGTAATATGTACTATCTAATGAAATAGGTCCCCAAACCAGAATGTTTGATTTAACAATAGTGGAACCCCACTTAGTGAATCAATGAATTAGTATGAGAACTTATGTCTATCATTGATTAATAATTCTTATGTTAAGCATGGCATAGTTTGTTTATTGCTTATTATGATTGTGATACCCATATTTGAAAGCATTATGCCATTATGTTTTATACATGAAAACCTATGGACTCCATCGTTTTGGTTAAAAGATTGGATTGATTGATTTGTTTGTGACCTTGACTTTATGTCATATTTCTGTATGCTTGAATCGAAGTGGCCGGCAGGCTAGATTGGGACGCTGCTCTGACCGTGTAGTCTATGAGCCCTCCCGGACCGTGTAGTCCAATGGAATAACCCGTTCATGTGTATTGTTCGATATGGTGTGCATCTGAGCTACCGTTGCAGTGTGCTTGTGAGTTTCCGTACGGGGTTTTACTCACTTGCCGTTAACACACTTGCGTGCTCGGTATGGTGGGGTTATGCGGCCAAGTAGGCTAATGCATAATGAGGTAACTCACTTCTAGTGAAGTCACGTAGACTAACACTAGGCTTTCGCCCGATGGGCTCAGGCGTCAAGGTGGCGATTTGTACTCGGCGTAACTCACTAGCGTGAAGGAGGTTAACGGGACAATGATGCCAATTAGGCCAGGTCATCGCACGGCCATTTAGGCTTGTGTGGACTCATTTAACTATCCTGCAGTGTGCTTGTACAAGTCCCTTGCCAAATAGGCAGGAGGTTACTCATCGAGGATGCATTTATTCCATAATCCTAGCCGGGGTTGTTTACACTTTTGGATTCCCCGTATGTGGATGCGGGTTTGCATACTTGTTTTCTATACAATATGTATTTGTTTTAGGCAAGTCCAATGGTGGACGAGTCACTTGTTTTCTCCGTACTTGTACCGGATGTGAGGATAACCCCGAATCAATGGTGGATTCGGTTGTTGATGCATGTATCCTGTAGAACCGAGTGGACCCATAGGATAGGAGGACTCACTGAGATTTAGTAATCTCACCCCAATCAACTTATATTTTTTCAGGTGCAGTTTAGTAGTGTTTGGTCAGTAGCAGGTTTGGACTGAAGACTTGGAAGTGGTGATGGCTCGGAGACCTCGTTGGTTTTGACTTTCCGCTGTGCAAGATCCATTGAAGACTCATGTATTATGCTTCTTAGTAGAATATTATGTTGTATTTTATATGGATCTTTCTATAACTATAGCTTTTGTATGTACTCAATATCAATTTTAACGTTTCATGCATAATATACTAGTCAGTTATGTATGGGGTGTTACATTTTGGGAGAAGGGAAAGAAATTTGTGGAAATTGCATATGATAGACCACACATTTGGAGGGAAAAAATTCCGGAAATCGCATATGATAGTACAAGTTTTTAGTGAAGGGAAAGAAATTCCAGAAAATGCATATGTTAGTCCACGTTTTTGGAGAAGGGAAAGAAATTTTAGAAATTGCATATGATAGACCATATTTTTTGGAAAAGGGAAAGAAATTCCAGAAATTGCATATGATAGTCCACGCCTTTTTGAGAAGGGAAAGAAATTTGTAGAAATTGCATATGATAGACAATATTTTAGGAAACGAGAAAGAAATTCTAGAAATTGCATATAATAGTTCATATTTTTGGAGAAAGGAAAGAAATTTGCAGAAACTGCATATGATAGACCATGCTTCTGAAAAAAGGAAAGAAATTCCTAAAATTATATATGATAGTCCACGTTTTAGGAGAAGGGAACAAATTCCAAAAATTGCATATGATAGTCCTCGTTATTGGAGAAGGGAAAAGGAATTCCTGAAATATGTTAGTCCATATTTTTTAAGAACAGAAAGAAATTTGCAGAAATAGCATATGCTAGACCACGTTTTTGGAGAAGGGAAATAAATTCTAGAAATTGCATATGATATAGTCCATGTTTTTGAAGAAAGGAAAGAAATTCCTAAAATTATATATGATAATCCACATTTTTTTAGAAGGGAAATAAATTCTAGAAATTGCATAAGATAGTCCACATTTTTAGAGAAGGGAAAGAAACTCCATAAATTACATATAATAGTCCACGTTTTTGGAGAAGGAAAAGAAATTTGTAGAAATTTGCATATGATAGACCACGTTTTTGGAGAAGGGAATGAAATTCGTGAAATTGCATATGATAGTTCACGTTTTTGGTGAAGGGAAAGAAATTTGTAGAAATTGCATATGATTTTGGAGAAGGGAAAGAAATTCAAGAAATTGCATATGATAGTCCACGTTTTGGAGAAGGGAAAGAAATTTCAGAAACTACATATGATAGACCATATTTTTTCGAAAAGGGAAAGAAATTTCATAAATTGCATATGATTTTTCCACGTTTTGGGAGAAGGGAAAGAAATTTGTAGAAATTGCATATGATATACCACGTATTTGGAGAAGGGAAAAAATTCCAGAAATCACATATGATAGTTCATGTTTTTAGAGAAGGGAAAGAAATTCAAGCAAATGCATCTGATAGTCCACATTTTTGGAGAAGGGAAAAAAATTTCAGAAATTGCATATGATAGACCATATTTTTTGGAAAAGGGAAAGAAATTCCAGAAATTGCATATGATAGTCCACGTTTTTGGAGAAGGGAAAGATGTAACCCCCTTCTAAACCCCCGCGGAAAATATAATAAAGATCAGAGTAATCATACAGCATGGATGTTACAATTAATAAAATAAATAAAACTCCAAGTCGTTTGTCATGCTTTATTAGGAATAATCCAAAAATATCAAAACATATGTTCAGCACAGCGGAAACTCATTCAACAGTGTTATAAAACATCTCCAATAAAATCAACGGTACATAATCCAATAATGGCAAAACAGTGTATCACAAGTAACTCTAAGACTATTGATCAGTGGTTTTTACACGTTTATTTACCGTTGATTTTAGTCGTCTTTGCTTTATATTGTCAAGTGTTTTACTTCATTCTTCTACATTTTATGCTATGGTTGTGTATTTTACTGTTTGCAGGCTCAAAGGAATAAATCGAGACAAATCAATGCGAAAAAGTACAAAAAGGAGAGTTTCGAAGGAAGTGAAAAATCAAGCTACATGAGGTCTGACACGACCATCTGTGTCACCTAAAACTGGCCGTATTAGGATGAAGCGTGGCCAAGAAAATGCAAAAGAGATGAAATTCACGGGGCTGACACGGCTCGTGTTAGCAAGTGTGAGATCTAGAAATTTTCAGCATGTTTCTCATCGTGACAGGCGTGTAGTATTTTGATCATAACTGGAGCTTCGTAACTCGGAATGACGCGGTTCCGGTGGCAAAATTTCGCTAACGAAAAGGGCTACAACTTTCATGAAGAACGCAAATCCAAATTCTGAAGTTAAGGAGCAACACGGCCCGTGTTACCTAACACGGCCACCCGTGTTAGCAGTGCTGAGTGTGATTTTGAAAAATTAAGTTCAGGAGGTCAACACGGCCACCCGTGTCGCCTGACACGGCCAGTGTTGGCTAAGACGCTGATTTTGCTGATTTTTGTGATTTTTTATTAAGTGTTGACCCAAGGGGCATTTTGGGTACTTCCAATCAACCTAAGTGAGTCTGCACTATTTAGAAGAGTTTTAACGATGAATTAGAGGACTTTTTGGCTAGGAGAAGACACGATTGAAGATTGGAGAAAACAAGGGTTTGGGAGAGAAGAAGGTCTTCATGAACGGAAGCGATTGAAGATCAACTTTCATCTCAATTCTTGTAATGTATCTATTTTATATTTTGTTTTCTTTGAACAATATGAGTAACTAAACCCTAATGCTATGGGGTGTCCCTGATTTGATTCTGTAATGATTTTGAATTCCTGAGTTCATCAATAGATTTGTTTTCTTATTCAATTTAATTGTACAAGGTTTTTATGCTTTCTTTGTCGGACCAACAAGATTGATTTACGGTTAACAACCAGCTGGACAGCGGTTGTTAAGGTTTTTGTACGATTAAACTATAGTAGATATCACCTAGGACTAGGGATACCCTATAGTTACCGGTTAACTCTTGATAACAAAAAGGCTTGATTTCATCATAATTCTCTAAGGACTTAGGATTTAGGATGAATGTTCAAAGGTTTTCCCACTAAGGACTTAGGGGAAAATAATCTAAAGGGCGGTAATTAAAGGTTATGAACTTGTTGAAGAGATCTAAATCCAAGGTTATTACAGGAACAATCACACACTATACCCCTAGCATAATACTCATATTTGTCAAAAAGCCTATTTATTTTTCTGCTTATTTTAATTATTGTTTAGTCACAATTTGCAAACACAACCCCAACATTAGTTTTTGTTTAATTGAACTACAATTTGAACTCGATATTACTACGCAGTCCTTGAGATCGACATTCGGGGAATTTCCCTATTATTACTACAGAGGCAAAATAGTACACTTGCTATTTTACCGATCAAGTTTTTGGCGCCGTTGTCGGGGACTGCCAAAATATAGAGTTTTGATTTTAGTTCAATTGAAATTTTGTTGCTCGTCAACTAAAATTTTGTTTTTGTTTTTGTTTATTTGAATTTGTTTTATCATCAAAAAAAAAAGTCAGATTATTTTTGCTTCATGAATTCTTCTATACTTTGCTACTAACAAATTGTCTGAGTTTTGTAGCTATGTATTGTTTTGATACATTGCCACCTGTATCTCCTGCATGTTGGTCGCCTGATTCAGGAGTCACCTTGGAAGAGGCGACTAAAATTTTTAAAGCATATAAGAGAGAGGTAAGAATCCTTATGAATGAATGTAAGGAAGCTAACTTTTACCCAGATAGGTTTATTTGGAGAAAGTTAGAGTTGGAAGAAGAGTATGTGGAACCAGAAGAAAAATGCATAACATCAGATGAAGAGGATGCAGTAAGAATAGAAGAATTTGAGGTAAAACAGAAATATGGGGAAGAAGACATAAGGAAACTTGAAGATGATCGAGTTTTGGATGAAACCACAAATTTATCAATTTGTGAAGATGTGGTTATCCAACAAGAAAATCTTCAACAAAAGAGTATCCCTAAGAACTATTTTTACAACAAGGCAGATGAAAGACAAGAAATTGACAAAGTATTGGAAGACATTTATGTCTTGTTCAATAAAATCAAGCTAAAAAGGATTTGGCAGCAACATCATCAGTACTTTAAGTTCATGGGATTGCTACCAAACAAAAGAAAGAAAAAAGATGATGTGTTCTTTGTGTCATATATGCCACCCTAACAAGGGGAATGGACCGTCGAGCCATGCGACGTTAAACGAAGCGCTTCGTGGGAGGCAACCCACGCTTTTAATAACGTAATTTCTTTTTGTGTTTGTTTTGTTTTTCAGGAAATAAAAGGGGAATTTCGGGTGAAAGCTAGAAAGCGTCAGCTGAAGTGCAGTACCCTCTGTGAGTCACCTCTCTCGGGCTTGTTCTTAAACATTGCGGACAATGTTTAGTTCAAGTTTGGGGGAGGATTTACTCTTCCATTTTTCTTTTATGTTGTTATTATGATGTGTAAACCCATACATTGAATTCTTCCCAAATTTGACCGAAATTTTTATTGTTCATAAGAGCTTCTGATCTAAATAGCAATTGGGAATAGTATATAGAGATGAAGGGATGGTTGGTTGAGCGCAGGAAGTTCGGAATAATGTGACAGAAAGGGGGTTTGTTTGAACACCCTTGGTTCCCTAAAAAGTGAGACGAGTCTAACGTGTAGATTTGTACAATAGTGCTTGAATCTTGAGAAGTACTCCTTGAGTAGTTTATTTTGACAGTCTGGCATAATTTAGAGTCACATACATGTATGATTGGTTGAGAAACAAATAAAGTTTGCACCAAATGATGAAAAGGCGGTAAAAGGCAACCGGCTCGCTAAGTTGGGTAACCCTCACCCGGTTATTCAGCCCAAAGGAGGTTGATCCCCAAACGTCGTCCAAATAAGGACAATATATAACTGCAAAGTTTGAAAATTTCACCGGTAAATAAAAGTAGCAAATGCTGCTCATTTGGTGCCGGAAAAAAAAATGAATTCTTGACTAGTCTTGTGTATGTGATGATCATCATAAATTCCCATTGCCTTAATTTGATTGTCCTAATGAAAAAGGAGGAAAATCGGAAAGAGACTTAAGTACAAAACATAGTTAGAGAGGTATCCTAAAGGGGAGCTCAGGGTTTAAATGTTCTTGCAGAAACTCTTCGTGTCATGTGAATGCCGGACTAACAGTCTCTTGATCAAAAGGAACAGAAATCTCACGTATGAGTACCAGTATGCTGTGATGTTCATTTTCTCTTGTAATTGTCGCTTGAGGTCAAGCAACGGTTTAAGTTTGGGGGAGTTTGATCAGTGGTTTTTACACGTTTATTTACCGTTGATTTTAGTCGTCTTTGCTTTATATTGTCAAGTGTTTTACTTCATTCTTCTACATTTTATGCTATGGTTGTGTATTTTACTGTTTGCAGGCTCAAAGGAATAAATCGAGACAAATCAATGCGAAAAAGTACAAAAAGGAGAGTTTCGAAGGAAGTGAAAAATCAAGCTACATGAGGTCTGACACGACCATCTGTGTCACCTAAAACTGGCCGTATTAGGATGAAGCGTGGCCAAGAAAATGCAAAAGAGATGAAATTCACGGGGCTGACACGGCTCGTGTTAGCAAGTGTGAGATCTAGAAATTTTCAGCATGTTTCTCATCGTGACAGGCGTGTAGTATTTTGATCATAACTGGAGCTTCGTAACTCGGAATGACGCGGTTCCGGTGGCAAAATTTCGCTAACGAAAAGGGCTACAACTTTCATGAAGAACGCAAATCCAAATTCTGAAGTTAAGGAGCAACACGGCCCGTGTTACCTAACACGGCCACCCGTGTTAGCAGTGTTGAGTGTGATTTTGAAAAATTAAGTTCAGGAGGCCAACACGGCCACCCGTGTCGCCTGACACGGCCAGTGTTGGCTAAGACGCTGATTTTGCTGATTTTTGTGATTTTTTATTAAGTGTTGACCCAAGGGGCATTTTGGGTACTTCCAATCAACCTAAGTGAGTCTGCACTATTTAGAAGAGTTTTAACGATGAATTAGAGGACTTTTTGGCTAGGAGAAGACACGATTGAAGATTGGAGAAAACAAGGGTTTGGGAGAGAAGAAGGTCTTCATGAACGGAAGCGATTGAAGATCAACTTTCATCTCAATTCTTGTAATGTATCTATTTTATATTTTGTTTTCTTTGAACAATATGAGTAACTAAACCCTAATGCTATGGGGTGTCCCTGATTTGATTCTGTAATGATTTTGAATTCCTGAGTTCATCAATAGATTTGTTTTCTTATTCAATTTAATTGTACAAGGTTTTTATGCTTTCTTTGTCGGACCAACAAGATTGATTTACGGTTAACAACCAGCTGGACAGCGGTTGTTAAGGTTTTTGTACGATTAAACTATAGTAGATATCACCTAGGACTAGGGATACCCTATAGTTACCGGTTAACTCTTGATAACAAAAAGGCTTGATTTCATCATAATTCTCTAAGGACTTAGGATTTAGGATGAATGTTCAAAGGTTTTCCCACTAAGGACTTAGGGGAAAATAATCTAAAGGGCGGTAATTAAAGGTTATGAACTTGTTGAAGAGATCTAAATCCAAGGTTATTACAGGAACAATCACACACTATACCCCTAGCATAATACTCATATTTGTCAAAAAGCCTATTTATTTTTCTGCTTATTTTAATTATTGTTTAGTCACAATTTGCAAACACAACCCCAACATTAGTTTTTGTTTAATTGAACTACAATTTGAACTCGATATTACTACGCAGTCCTTGAGATCGACATTCGGGGAATTTCCCTATTATTACTACAGAGGCAAAATAGTACACTTGCTATTTTACCGATCAAGTTTTTGGCGCCGTTGTCGGGGACTGCCAAAATATAGAGTTTTGATTTTAGTTCAATTGAAATTTTGTTGCTCGTCAACTAAAATTTTGTTTTTGTTTTTGTTTATTTGAATTTGTTTTATCATCAAAAAAAAAATTAAAAAAAAAAAAGTCAGATTATTTTTGCTTCATGAATTCTTCTATACTTTGCTACTAACAAATTGTCTGAGTTTTGTAGCTATGTATTGTTTTGATACATTGCCACCTGTATCTCCTGCATGTTGGTCGCCTGATTCAGGAGTCACCTTGGAAGAGGCGACTAAAATTTTTAAAGCATATAAGAGAGAGGTAAGAATCCTTATGAATGAATGTAAGGAAGCTAACTTTTACCCAGATAGGTTTATTTGGAGAAAGTTAGAGTTGGAAGAAGAGTATGTGGAACCAGAAGAAAAATGCATAACATCAGATGAAGAGGATGCAGTAAGAATAGAAGAATTTGAGGTAAAACAGAAATATGGGGAAGAAGACATAAGGAAACTTGAAGATGATCGAGTTTTGGATGAAACCACAAATTTATCAATTTGTGAAGATGTGGTTATCCAACAAGAAAATCTTCAACAAAAGAGTATCCCTAAGAACTATTTTTACAACAAGGCAGATGAAAGACAAGAAATTGACAAAGTATTGGAAGACATTTATGTCTTGTTCAATAAAATCAAGCTAAAAAGGATTTGGCAGCAACATCATCAGTACTTTAAGTTCATGGGATTGCTACCAAACAAAAGAAAGAAAAAAGATGATGTGTTCTTTGTGTCATATATGCCACCCTAACAAGGGGAATGGACCGTCGAGCCATGCGACGTTAAACGAAGCGCTTCGTGGGAGGCAACCCACGCTTTTAATAACGTAATTTCTTTTTGTGTTTGTTTTGTTTTTCAGGAAATAAAAGGGGAATTTCGGGTGAAAGCTAGAAAGCGTCAGCTGAAGTGCAGTACCCTCTGTGAGTCACCTCTCTCGGGCTTGTTCTTAAACATTGCGGACAATGTTTAGTTCAAGTTTGGGGGAGGATTTACTCTTCCATTTTTCTTTTATGTTGTTATTATGATGTGTAAACCCATACATTGAATTCTTCCCAAATTTGACCGAAATTTTTATTGTTCATAAGAGCTTCTGATCTAAATAGCAATTGGGAATAGTATATAGAGATGAAGGGATGGTTGGTTGAGCGCAGGAAGTTCGGAATAATGTGACAGAAAGGGGGTTTGTTTGAACACCCTTGGTTCCCTAAAAAGTGAGACGAGTCTAACGTGTAGATTTGTACCATAGTGCTTGAATCTTGAGAAGTACTCCTTGAGTAGTTTATTTTGACAGTCTGGCATAATTTAGAGTCACATACATGTATGATTGGTTGAGAAACAAATAAAGTTTGCACCAAATGATGAAAAGGCGGTAAAAGGCAACCGGCTCGCTAAGTTGGGTAACCCTCACCCGGTTATTCAGCCCAAAGGAGGTTGATCCCCAAACGTCGTCCAAATAAGGACAATATATAACTGCAAAGTTTGAAAATTTCACCGGTAAATAAAAGTAGCAAATGCTGCTCATTTGGTGCCGGAAAAAAAAAATGAATTCTTGACTAGTCTTGTGTATGTGATGATCATCATAAATTCCCATTGCCTTAATTTGATTGTCCTAATGAAAAAGGAGGAAAATCGGAAAGAGACTTAAGTACAAAACATAGTTAGAGAGGTATCCTAAAGGGGAGCTCAGGGTTTAAATGTTCTTGCAGAAACTCTTCGTGTCATGTGAATGCCGGACTAACAGTCTCTTGATCAAAAGGAACAGAAATCTCACGTATGAGTACCAGTATGCTGTGATGTTCATTTTCTCTTGTAATTGTCGCTTGAGGTCAAGCAACGGTTTAAGTTTGGGGGAGTTTGATCAGTGGTTTTTACACGTTTATTTACCGTTGATTTTAGTCGTCTTTGCTTTATATTGTCAAGTGTTTTACTTCATTCTTCTACATTTTATGCTATGGTTGTGTATTTTACTGTTTGCAGGCTCAAAGGAATAAATCGAGACAAATCAATGCGAAAAAGTACAAAAAGGAGAGTTTCGAAGGAAGTGAAAAATCAAGCTACATGAGGTCTGACACGACCATCTGTGTCACCTAAAACTGGCCGTATTAGGATGAAGCGTGGCCAAGAAAATGCAAAAGAGATGAAATTCACGGGGCTGACACGGCTCGTGTTAGCAAGTGTGAGATCTAGAAATTTTCAGCATGTTTCTCATCGTGACAGGCGTGTAGTATTTTGATCATAACTGGAGCTTCGTAACTCGGAATGACGCGGTTCCGGTGGCAAAATTTCGCTAACGAAAAGGGCTACAACTTTCATGAAGAACGCAAATCCAAATTCTGAAGTTAAGGAGCAACACGGCCCGTGTTACCTAACACGGCCACCCGTGTTAGCAGTGTTGAGTGTGATTTTGAAAAATTAAGTTCAGGAGGCCAACACGGCCACCCGTGTCGCCTGACACGGCCAGTGTTGGCTAAGACGCTGATTTTGCTGATTTTTGTGATTTTTTATTAAGTGTTGACCCAAGGGGCATTTTGGGTACTTCCAATCAACCTAAGTGAGTCTGCACTATTTAGAAGAGTTTTAACGATGAATTAGAGGACTTTTTGGCTAGGAGAAGACACGATTGAAGATTGGAGAAAACAAGGGTTTGGGAGAGAAGAAGGTCTTCATGAACGGAAGCGATTGAAGATCAACTTTCATCTCAATTCTTGTAATGTATCTATTTTATATTTTGTTTTCTTTGAACAATATGAGTAACTAAACCCTAATGCTAGGGGGTGTCCCTGATTTGATTCTGTAATGATTTTGAATTCCTGAGTTCATCAATAGATTTGTTTTCTTATTCAATTTAATTGTACAAGGTTTTTATGCTTTCTTTGTCGGACCAACAAGATTGATTTACGGTTAACAACCAGCTGGACAGCGGTTGTTAAGGTTTTTGTACGATTAAACTATAGTAGATATCACCTAGGACTAGGGATACCCTATAGTTACCGGTTAACTCTTGATAACAAAAAGGCTTGATTTCATCATAATTCTCTAAGGACTTAGGATTTAGGATGAATGTTCAAAGGTTTTCCCACTAAGGACTTAGGGGAAAATAATCTAAAGGGCGGTAATTAAAGGTTATGAACTTGTTGAAGAGATCTAAATCCAAGGTTATTACAGGAACAATCACACACTATACCCCTAGCATAATACTCATATTTGTCAAAAAGCCTATTTATTTTTCTGCTTATTTTAATTATTGTTTAGTCACAATTTGCAAACACAACCCCAACATTAGTTTTTGTTTAATTGAACTACAATTTGAACTCGATATTACTACGCAGTCCTTGAGATCGACATTCGGGGAATTTCCCTATTATTACTACAGAGGCAAAATAGTACACTTGCTATTTTACCGATCAAGTTTTTGGCGCCGTTGTCGGGGACTGCCAAAATATAGAGTTTTGATTTTAGTTCAATTGAAATTTTGTTGCTCGTCAACTAAAATTTTGTTTTTGTTTTTGTTTATTTGAATTTGTTTTATCATCAAAAAAAAAATTAAAAAAAAAAAAGTCAGATTATTTTTGCTTCATGAATTCTTCTATACTTTGCTACTAACAAATTGTCTGAGTTTTGTAGCTATGTATTGTTTTGATACATTGCCACCTGTATCTCCTGCATGTTGGTCGCCTGATTCAGGAGTCACCTTGGAAGAGGCGACTAAAATTTTTAAAGCATATAAGAGAGAGGTAAGAATCCTTATGAATGAATGTAAGGAAGCTAACTTTTACCCAGATAGGTTTATTTGGAGAAAGTTAGAGTTGGAAGAAGAGTATGTGGAACCAGAAGAAAAATGCATAACATCAGATGAAGAGGATGCAGTAAGAATAGAAGAATTTGAGGTAAAACAGAAATATGGGGAAGAAGACATAAGGAAACTTGAAGATGATCGAGTTTTGGATGAAACCACAAATTTATCAATTTGTGAAGATGTGGTTATCCAACAAGAAAATCTTCAACAAAAGAGTATCCCTAAGAACTATTTTTACAACAAGGCAGATGAAAGACAAGAAATTGACAAAGTATTGGAAGACATTTATGTCTTGTTCAATAAAATCAAGCTAAAAAGGATTTGGCAGCAACATTATCTGTACTTTAAGTTCATGGGATTGCTACCAAACAAAAGAAAGAAAAAAGATGATGTGTTCTTTGTGTCATATATGCCACCCTAACAAGGGGAATGGACCGTCGAGCCATGCGACGTTAAACGAAGCGCTTCGTGGGAGGCAACCCACGCTTTTAATAACGTAATTTCTTTTTGTGTTTGTTTTGTTTTTCAGGAAATAAAAGGGGAATTTCGGGTGAAAGCTAGAAAGCGTCAGCTGAAGTGCAGTACCCTCTGTGAGTCACCTCTCTCGGGCTTGTTCTTAAACATTGCGGACAATGTTTAGTTCAAGTTTGGGGGAGGATTTACTCTTCCATTTTTCTTTTATGTTGTTATTATGATGTGTAAACCCATACATTGAATTCTTCCCAAATTTGACCGAAATTTTTATTGTTCATAAGAGCTTCTGATCTAAATAGCAATTGGGAATAGTATATAGAGATGAAGGGATGGTTGGTTGAGCGCAGGAAGTTCGGAATAATGTGACAGAAAGGGGGTTTGTTTGAACACCCTTGGTTCCCTAAAAAGTGAGACGAGTCTAACGTGTAGATTTGTACCATAGTGCTTGAATCTTGAGAAGTACTCCTTGAGTAGTTTATTTTGACAGTCTGGCATAATTTAGAGTCACATACATGTATGATTGGTTGAGAAACAAATAAAGTTTGCACCAAATGATGAAAAGGCGGTAAAAGGCAACCGGCTCGCTAAGTTGGGTAACCCTCACCCGGTTATTCAGCCCAAAGGAGGTTGATCCCCAAACGTCGTCCAAATAAGGACAATATATAACTGCAAAGTTTGAAAATTTCACCGGTAAATAAAAGTAGCAAATGCTGCTCATTTGGTGCCGGAAAAAAAAAATGAATTCTTGACTAGTCTTGTGTATGTGATGATCATCATAAATTCCCATTGCCTTAATTTGATTGTCCTAATGAAAAAGGAGGAAAATCGGAAAGAGACTTAAGTACAAAACATAGTTAGAGAGGTATCCTAAAGGGGAGCTCAGGGTTTAAATGTTCTTGCAGAAACTCTTCGTGTCATGTGAATGCCGGACTAACAGTCTCTTGATCAAAAGGAACAGAAATCTCACGTATGAGTACCAGTATGCTGTGATGTTCATTTTCTCTTGTAATTGTCGCTTGAGGTCAAGCAACGGTTTAAGTTTGGGGGAGTTTGATCAGTGGTTTTTACACGTTTATTTACCGTTGATTTTAGTCGTCTTTGCTTTATATTGTCAAGTGTTTTACTTCATTCTTCTACATTTTATGCTATGGTTGTGTATTTTACTGTTTGCAGGCTCAAAGGAATAAATCGAGACAAATCAATGCGAAAAAGTACAAAAAGGAGAGTTTCGAAGGAAGTGAAAAATCAAGCTACATGAGGTCTGACACGACCATCTGTGTCACCTAAAACTGGCCGTATTAGGATGAAGCGTGGCCAAGAAAATGCAAAAGAGATGAAATTCACGGGGCTGACACGGCTCGTGTTAGCAAGTGTGAGATCTAGAAATTTTCAGCATGTTTCTCATCGTGACAGGCGTGTAGTATTTTGATCATAACTGGAGCTTCGTAACTCGGAATGACGCGGTTCCGGTGGCAAAATTTCGCTAACGAAAAGGGCTACAACTTTCATGAAGAACGCAAATCCAAATTCTGAAGTTAAGGAGCAACACGGCCCGTGTTACCTAACACGGCCACCCGTGTTAGCAGTGCTGAGTGTGATTTTGAAAAATTAAGTTCAGGAGGCCAACACGGCCACCCGTGTCGCCTGACACGGCCAGTGTTGGCTAAGACGCTGATTTTGCTGATTTTTGTGATTTTTTATTAAGTGTTGACCCAAGGGGCATTTTGGGTACTTCCAATCAACCTAAGTGAGTCTGCACTATTTAGAAGAGTTTTAACGATGAATTAGAGGACTTTTTGGCTAGGAGAAGACACGATTGAAGATTGGAGAAAACAAGGGTTTGGGAGAGAAGAAGGTCTTCATGAACGGAAGCGATTGAAGATCAACTTTCATCTCAATTCTTGTAATGTATCTATTTTATATTTTGTTTTCTTTGAACAATATGAGTAACTAAACCCTAATGCTATGGGGTGTCCCTGATTTGATTCTGTAATGATTTTGAATTCCTGAGTTCATCAATAGATTTGTTTTCTTATTCAATTTAATTGTACAAGGTTTTTATGCTTTCTTTGTCGGACCAACAAGATTGATTTACGGTTAACAACCAGCTGGACAGCGGTTGTTAAGGTTTTTGTACGATTAAACTATAGTAGATATCACCTAGGACTAGGGATACCCTATAGTTACCGGTTAACTCTTGATAACAAAAAGGCTTGATTTCATCATAATTCTCTAAGGACTTAGGATTTAGGATGAATGTTCAAAGGTTTTCCCACTAAGGACTTAGGGGAAAATAATCTAAAGGGCGGTAATTAAAGGTTATGAACTTGTTGAAGAGATCTAAATCCAAGGTTATTACAGGAACAATCACACACTATACCCCTAGCATAATACTCATATTTGTCAAAAAGCCTATTTATTTTTCTGCTTATTTTAATTATTGTTTAGTCACAATTTGCAAACACAACCCCAACATTAGTTTTTGTTTAATTGAACTACAATTTGAACTCGATATTACTACGCAGTCCTTGAGATCGACATTCGGGGAATTTCCCTATTATTACTACAGAGGCAAAATAGTACACTTGCTATTTTACCGATCAAGTTTTTGGCGCCGTTGTCGGGGACTGCCAAAATATAGAGTTTTGATTTTAGTTCAATTGAAATTTTGTTGCTCGTCAACTAAAATTTTGTTTTTGTTTTTGTTTATTTGAATTTGTTTTATCATCAAAAAAAAAATTAAAAAAAAAAAGTCAGATTATTTTTGCTTCATGAATTCTTCTATACTTTGCTACTAACAAATTGTCTGAGTTTTGTAGCTATGTATTGTTTTGATACATTGCCACCTGTATCTCCTGCATGTTGGTCGCCTGATTCAGGAGTCACCTTGGAAGAGGCGACTAAAATTTTTAAAGCATATAAGAGAGAGGTAAGAATCCTTATGAATGAATGTAAGGAAGCTAACTTTTACCCAGATAGGTTTATTTGGAGAAAGTTAGAGTTGGAAGAAGAGTATGTGGAACCAGAAGAAAAATGCATAACATCAGATGAAGAGGATGCAGTAAGAATAGAAGAATTTGAGGTAAAACAGAAATATGGGGAAGAAGACATAAGGAAACTTGAAGATGATCGAGTTTTGGATGAAACCACAAATTTATCAATTTGTGAAGATGTGGTTATCCAACAAGAAAATCTTCAACAAAAGAGTATCCCTAAGAACTATTTTTACAACAAGGCAGATGAAAGACAAGAAATTGACAAAGTATTGGAAGACATTTATGTCTTGTTCAATAAAATCAAGCTAAAAAGGATTTGGCAGCAACATTATCTGTACTTTAAGTTCATGGGATTGCTACCAAACAAAAGAAAGAAAAAAGATGATGTGTTCTTTGTGTCATATATGCCACCCTAACAAGGGGAATGGACCGTCGAGCCATGCGACGTTAAACGAAGCGCTTCGTGGGAGGCAACCCACGCTTTTAATAACGTAATTTCTTTTTGTGTTTGTTTTGTTTTTCAGGAAATAAAAGGGGAATTTCGGGTGAAAGCTAGAAAGCGTCAGCTGAAGTGCAGTACCCTCTGTGAGTCACCTCTCTCGGGCTTGTTCTTAAACATTGCGGACAATGTTTAGTTCAAGTTTGGGGGAGGATTTACTCTTCCAATTTTCTTTTATGTTGTTATTATGATGTGTAAACCCATACATTGAATTCTTCCCAAATTTGACCGAAATTTTTATTGTTCATAAGAGCTTCTGATCTAAATAGCAATTGGGAATAGTATATAGAGATGAAGGGATGGTTGGTTGAGCGCAGGAAGTTCGGAATAATGTGACAGAAAGGGGGTTTGTTTGAACACCCTTGGTTCCCTAAAAAGTGAGACGAGTCTAACGTGTAGATTTGTACCATAGTGCTTGAATCTTGAGAAGTACTCCTTGAGTAGTTTATTTTGACAGTCTGGCATAATTTAGAGTCACATACATGTATGATTGGTTGAGAAACAAATAAAGTTTGCACCAAATGATGAAAAGGCGGTAAAAGGCAACCGGCTCGCTAAGTTGGGTAACCCTCACCCGGTTATTCAGCCCAAAGGAGGTTGATCCCCAAACGTCGTCCAAATAAGGACAATATATAACTGCAAAGTTTGAAAATTTCACCGGTAAATAAAAGTAGCAAATGCTGCTCATTTGGTGCCGGAAAAAAAAAATGAATTCTTGACTAGTCTTGTGTATGTGATGATCATCATAAATTCCCATTGCCTTAATTTGATTGTCCTAATGAAAAAGGAGGAAAATCGGAAAGAGACTTAAGTACAAAACATAGTTAGAGAGGTATCCTAAAGGGGAGCTCAGGGTTTAAATGTTCTTGCAGAAACTCTTCGTGTCATGTGAATGCCGGACTAACAGTCTCTTGATCAAAAGGAACAGAAATCTCACGTATGAGTACCAGTATGCTGTGATGTTCATTTTCTCTTGTAATTGTCGCTTGAGGTCAAGCAACGGTTTAAGTTTGGGGGAGTTTGATCAGTGGTTTTTACACGTTTATTTACCGTTGATTTTAGTCGTCTTTGCTTTATATTGTCAAGTGTTTTACTTCATTCTTCTACATTTTATGCTATGGTTGTGTATTTTACTGTTTGCAGGCTCAAAGGAATAAATCGAGACAAATCAATGCGAAAAAGTACAAAAAGGAGAGTTTCGAAGGAAGTGAAAAATCAAGCTACATGAGGTCTGACACGACCATCTGTGTCACCTAAAACTGGCCGTATTAGGATGAAGCGTGGCCAAGAAAATGCAAAAGAGATGAAATTCACGGGGCTGACACGGCTCGTGTTAGCAAGTGTGAGATCTAGAAATTTTCAGCATGTTTCTCATCGTGACAGGCGTGTAGTATTTTGATCATAACTGGAGCTTCGTAACTCGGAATGACGCGGTTCCGGTGGCAAAATTTCGCTAACGAAAAGGGCTACAACTTTCATGAAGAACGCAAATCCAAATTCTGAAGTTAAGGAGCAACACGGCCCGTGTTACCTAACACGGCCACCCGTGTTAGCAGTGCTGAGTGTGATTTTGAAAAATTAAGTTCAGGAGGCCAACACGGCCACCCGTGTCGCCTGACACGGCCAGTGTTGGCTAAGACGCTGATTTTGCTGATTTTTGTGATTTTTTATTAAGTGTTGACCCAAGGGGCATTTTGGGTACTTCCAATCAACCTAAGTGAGTCTGCACTATTTAGAAGAGTTTTAACGATGAATTAGAGGACTTTTTGGCTAGGAGAAGACACGATTGAAGATTGGAGAAAACAAGGGTTTGGGAGAGAAGAAGGTCTTCATGAACGGAAGCGATTGAAGATCAACTTTCATCTCAATTCTTGTAATGTATCTATTTTATATTTTGTTTTCTTTGAACAATATGAGTAACTAAACCCTAATGCTATGGGGTGTCCCTGATTTGATTCTGTAATGATTTTGAATTCCTGAGTTCATCAATAGATTTGTTTTCTTATTCAATTTAATTGTACAAGGTTTTTATGCTTTCTTTGTCGGACCAACAAGATTGATTTACGGTTAACAACCAGCTGGACAGCGGTTGTTAAGGTTTTTGTACGATTAAACTATAGTAGATATCACCTAGGACTAGGGATACCCTATAGTTACCGGTTAACTCTTGATAACAAAAAGGCTTGATTTCATCATAATTCTCTAAGGACTTAGGATTTAGGATGAATGTTCAAAGGTTTTCCCACTAAGGACTTAGGGGAAAATAATCTAAAGGGCGGTAATTAAAGGTTATGAACTTGTTGAAGAGATCTAAATCCAAGGTTATTACAGGAACAATCACACACTATACCCCTAGCATAATACTCATATTTGTCAAAAAGCCTATTTATTTTTCTGCTTATTTTAATTATTGTTTAGTCACAATTTGCAAACACAACCCCAACATTAGTTTTTGTTTAATTGAACTACAATTTGAACTCGATATTACTACGCAGTCCTTGAGATCGACATTCGGGGAATTTCCCTATTATTACTACAGAGGCAAAATAGTACACTTGCTATTTTACCGATCAACTATCGACTCCCAGTGTTACAAGATTAGAGCATGACCGACACGACCCCACATAACCGGATAAACTCTACGAGTCATCCTCACCGATCGCTTAAACCGCTACTTCAATCTGAAATCATCAAAGTAAGGGTGAGACTACATCATAATTAAATAGCATTATACATCATCAGATATAGAATTTCATAAGCAATTATCCACCCTACTTAGCATATTCAGATTAATCAATTCATACCAATCACAAGCACAAGTCAATAGTATGCACCAATAACACAACACAATTATAACACCGGATTTCATCCTGACATGTCACAATTTATACAAAGACCATGCAGACTCTTATGCATGTGGTACCATACATGGGCTAAACCCATCCAACTGATCTTTTTCATCACCAAGATACAGTCCAACCAGCACAAATTCCTCACAATGGGAATTATGCCCACCATTTTGATCCACAAACATCACCGGGATCCATCACCAAAATGCTTATGAGTGAATGCACACATATGACATACTTACAACATCACCGATCCGATGAACCACATCGTCTCACATAACTCAACATAGTTATCACCAACAAGTATGTACATGTATCATGCATCATTCAAAACAAATCAAATTATCATTATACGATCACAACAATCACCACATGATCAAAATGAGCAGTGTCATTACCAATAACTCACCAAAAGCAACACCGAATGATATATTCGGTTTCAGCACCATCTACAATTATATCATATATAATTCACACCACATATAACGTCAAATCACAGTTATATTATTACAACATCACCACATTGTCACATTAACCAAATCATGCACACAATGTACAAAACACGCCATAAATGAAATAAATCAAGATTTTCAAAATAAAATCAAGTTATTGTTGTTTTCTTTATTTTATATCGTAGAGTATTTAATTTAAGGAACAACGTCCAAAACGGCGTCTAAAACGGACTTACGGTTTGAAAATTAGCGCTGTTTGAAGTTAGAATAGTTTTCAAAACGTGGTGCTGGAATTTGTACTGGAATCCAGTTCCTCCCACATGGGAACCGGTTCCTGGCCCCCAAAATGCTATTTTTAGCATTTAAAAACACTGGAACCCGGTTCCTCCCACATGGGAACCGGTTCCCACGAACCCAGTAGCTGAAAAACATGATTTTTAAGGCTTTTATGCATCCCAAACACATACCAACTCATACCCTTACGAAATGGATCACCAATAACATCAAAATACTCCAAATACATGATTCTAATGCACAAAAAACATACCACAACACCATGTAACAATACTACATCATCAATTGCAGTCAATTCATCAAATCATGCATGTTAGTGTTGGAATTTCACAAAACCTAACATCCCAAATAGAGATTCTAATCCCTTAATTCAATCCTATCATCATCAAAATCATAATACCATATAATTAGAGTAATCACCCCTTACCTTAGCCAAAGATTCTTGATTGGTCTTCTTCCACTTTGTTCCTTTTCATGTATCAGCTTTCCAATCTCTCATCTCCCTGCTCTGCTTTTCATGTTCCTTTTTTCCTTTCTCCCAATTCCTTATTATTTTATAAAATCACCTTTAATTAGAATAAGGCCTTTACTAATACAACACCCCCTCATTCCTTAACATCACTCATGGCCCAACATCATAAACCATTCTTTTCCAATTAAGTTCCACAAACCACCAATAATTCTAATTATTAATTAATTTCCAATTAAATTAGAATTTAAAATATACGGGTGTTACAACTTCCCCCCACTAAAAGAGTTTTCGTCCTCGAAAACATAATTCAATCAAAGAGTTCAAGATAGAAGTCCTTCGTCTAACTCTGTAGTTCCTAAGTAACATTCCCATCACTCGATCATCAAAATCCATCTGATATTACCAACAGCAAAACGTGTTTCATACATTCAAATCTCAACCCTTACGTCACATTTGACCATCCAAAGGTGTACCACTCGTTATACCTCTAAAAGATTGACAACAATGGAACATTGAGGCACAACCCATACAATACGCCCAATAACTGAGTAATATAATTACACAACCATGGTATGAACACACCCGATCAACACTGCCGTAAAGCATTCCATCTACCAAACGTACCAACCTTAGACACACTTTTCCATCTGAGCGATGAAATAACACTTACACTTTTCACCAACTGCTTCCTTCAAGAACTCGATAATAACATTCCTATACCATTGAATTTCAACTATCTGGCTCCTCTCAAGTCATACCAGCAATTATCCAACACGTTACATTCCGCTTTTGCTGCACTATTTTGATTACTCATTTGCAATCATCGTTACTAATTAGATTTCTCAGTTTTATCCAATTCCGACTCTCTTTACTCATTCGTTCCAGAATCCTTCTTTATCGTACATGGTACTAATTGTCGCGGGAAAAATCGTTATCTTTTTTCGGGATGAGACACCTGATGCCTTCTTTGGGCTCGAGTGCTCAAAAAATGATTTTTCTTTTGTACGGACCAAACTTTTTATTGTTTCCAAAAGAGGAAAAGGAAAAAAGTTGCAATAACCTTAAAAGTGGGGGAGAGATCTTGGGTAAGAGGGTTGGTTATACGAAGGGAAGGTATTAGCACCCAACGTATCTATAGTACTCTATAGGTTTCTTTGTTTTTTTTTATTCCATTCTTGTTATGGTGGAGGTTCTTGTGAAATAGGTGGGACCTAAGGTGTTTGTTTGATTATGCTCGCAAAGATCATCGCGATCCTCTGCATACATATCCCTTAGAGGGAATCAGAGCATCTGTAGCTCGGGGTCTACGGGTGCTAAGGTTTGAATGGTTTTTTTTATTTTGCTCGCCAAGGATCGACCTTGTGCCTACGTATTCTCAAAGGGATGTTGAGAAAGTCAGAGCAATCGTAGTTCCCACTTATGCTAGTGGAAGCAAAGGAAAAGAGACAAATGTCATCTAAATGTTCGATGTATCTAATCTATATCATCACATACATCTGTTTGATTTTGTTTGAAAATCTTTTCATTATAAGCCCGGGGCCATGCCACTTAGGGTGCTTAGAATGATAAAGATGTTTTTGTTGTTTAACCAGCCTTGTGGCAAAAACTTTCAATGAAGTCAGCCTTGTGACAAAAAGTTTTGATTAATCAGCCAGCCTCGTGGCAAAAGTTTCAATGAAGTCAGCCTTGTGACAAAAACTTTGATTAATCAGCCAGTACAGTGGCAAAACGGTTTGATTGATTAGCCAGCCTTGTGGCAAAAAAAAGTTTGATTGATTAGCCAGCCTTGTGGCAAAAAAAAGTTTGATAAATTTGATTGTTTGTGATGATATAGAAGAGATAATCCTATCATAGAGATGATAAATGTCTAATCTCCTAGGGTATTTGTTTTGGATATTAGGGATGCTTATAAGAAGCCCGTGGGTCCTTGTACGAAGCCCAAGAGGAGGCTATCCGAGGGTCCTTGCATTGTAAGCCCAAGAGGAGGCTATGGGAGGGACAATCCAGGGTCCTTGCATTGTAAGCCCAAGAGGAGGCTATGGGAGGGTCACTCGTTTGTACAAAGCCCAAGGGGAGGCATGGTATAGTTGGTCTGAGCTCTTAGAGCGATTTCACCGGGAAACCATACTCTATGTCCTAACCTAAACTAGTGGAGATTCTTTGCACGAAGCCCAATAGGAGGCTATGGGGAACCTAGTGTTGTACTAAGTTGAACAAGCACACATATCACACATATGAACAAACATGAACAAGTATGAACAAATATGAACAAACATGAACAATTATATATATGACAAAGTGTGTGTATATAATGGAGTTTATGAAGGAAATATACCTGTAAGCATGATCCATTTGTATACACAGGGGCTCGGGACTTACACTCGGGGAGAGGTCCGCTTGAGTTTATTCAAAGCTATGTAAACAGGTATTCACAAGGGCTTGGGACTTATACCTACATGGAGGCCCATGGTATTTTTGGGAAGATTTAAAGAAACCTTCATTTTTGGTTTGTTATTCAAAGTTAAAAAACAAATTGATCGAGATATGTACAAAAGTGTGTGTACAATGAAATACCTAATTTCATGTACAGGAATGGGTATGTACAAAAGGGGCTTGGGACTTATACCTACGTGGAGGCCCGTGTTTTATTTACAAAACATGGTTGATTTGTTTATTTACAGACGCGTCGTTTGAAAAAACTGTTTGAAAGTTTGTTATTTTGAAGAAGTTTCTGTTTAAAACTGTACAAAAAGAAAAGAAATGGGACTTACACTCTCTAATATTCGAGAGGCCCCACTTCATTTTGAAAATCATTTGATCAATTAAAAAGATTTAATCAATAGTTTCAAAAAGAAATGGTTTATCGTTTTTGAAAAGAATCGCGATCGCTCGTTTTAAAACGATTTGAATTTGAAAGAAATCAACTTAATTAAGTTTAAAACAAGTTTTAATGCTTAATTAAGACCTAAGTGATTAGGGTTTGATCACAAAAGTATTTACAAGTGATTAGGTTTGAAAATTAAATGAAGAAACAATATTTAAAGTATTTAAAAACACTTAAAATGTATCATTTTAAACCTAATTAAAAGTATATTAAATAAATCTTTTTTTGTGATTTTTTTTGATATTGTCAAAATATGTATATTAAATAAGAGGTGTGTAAAAAATGAAGAGAAAATAAATTAATTTGATTGGTTAATTAATGGGTTAAAGTTGTAAAGAAAATAGAGAAAAATAGTGATAAAAAATTGGGTTTTGTCTACACAAGGGCTTGAACCCACGCCCTGAGGTTCACTACTCAAAACAACAACCAACTGAGCTGCGCGTGCAGCTTGTTTATGATACGCTTCCATTCAACTATATTTTCAAACAAATATTTGAAATTTCCAAACCAAAAAACGCGCCAAGAACACAACCCTAACTGAATTTTGAATTTCTTCAAATCTGGGTTGTTTTGATCAGGTAAAGGGTCTATTCCACTTGGTTTTTCACGAAGAACATGATGGTGGTCTTTAATTTCATTTATTTTCACTCTAAGGGGGTCAATTTTCGCATGAACATGAAGAACCCTAAAACTGAAATTCAATGTGAAATCGTGTATGTGCAAGTTATGATGCAATTGATTGAGGGTTAATGATCCTCATAGGTGCAGAAACAAGATGGTATGCTCACATTTCATTTATGATGCGTGCAAATATGAGTTTGAAGTTCAAGTGACTTACCTTCAAAAACGACCAAACTGGAAATTGAAATCATGCCTGGAGGTGTTACAGATGTTGTTGCTCAATCTGGACAGCTTCAATGGACCTTAGGGAAGGTGTCTGGATGCTTGGAACAGTTTGAATTCATCTGAGCTAAGCTATGGAACCCGATCTGCAGTTGCTTGGAGTGAGGATCGAATCTGATGATGGAGATGTTACAGGTCATATGTGAGTGTTTGGATCATTCATATGAAGTATATGGAAGGTGTTAGAAGTGATAGTTTGGACAGAAATGATCTGGAATGAAAATTGGCATGATAAGATTCATTATATGCAAACATGGAGGTTGAAGAGTGATTCTGAGTTTTGGGGTGATTTGGGGTGTGTGAATGATTCAAACACATCCCAAATGATGTTTATGAGATGTTAGAACCATCACTTTGGCCAGAAATTCAAAGGTTTGGAGGTTGGGATTTCTACCTCACTTTGAAACTTGAAACTTGCAATTCAAGAAAGAAGAGAGAAAACCTATAATTGTGAGGTTTTGGTGTGATTTTGAATGAGGTTTGGACCTCTATTTATAGGCCAAGGATTCTGAACTCCAAGCTTTGCAAGTTGTTCAAAGAATGGTGATTTTGCATTTGGAGATAAAATGGAATCTTTACATTTAATGCATGATGGTTAAAAATGACTAAACCATGGTTAAACTTCAAGCTTCTTATCCTCTTCCATTCTGATCTTCTAATCAGAAAATATCTTCAATTATTGTCTTGATGCATCATTACTTGCATTATTTGGCAAAATGGTTCATAACTTAGTGAAAATGGCTTGAAATTTCAAGTGAAAAGTTCACTAATGTCAAAATTCAAAACCATAGCTACACTTCAAATTTTTTCATGCTCTTGGACATTTTGGAAAGCTCATATTACACACTTCAAATCCCTAGTTGAAAGTTTCTTCAAGATCTTTAAGGAAGTGGGTGAAAAAGATCCATGAACTTTGAAGAAAATGAAGTTTTAAGTGAAATTTTCCAAAGATACCAACTTTGAAGCACCATATCTCTTAAATGGTTGATCTTATGGAAAAAATTTATATGTGTCAAAGTTGTTTATTGGATCAAAATCTACAACTTTCATGTTGGGAGTTTTTTTCAGTTTGTAGGTGAAATTTTGAGAAATTCCCTTCCAAAGTTTGGAAAAAAACCATGAAAAACACTTAGAAATTTTTCTAAGTATGAAAAGTCAAACTTTTGACTTTTGATTCTTGATTGATTTTCTTGATTTTCCTTGATCAAATGAATTCTCATATCATATATTGATGATTCAAAACTTCAAAAGTCATGGTTGACCAAAATTCCCCAAAAGTCAATGGTGATCTTGTACAGTGGACTTTTTCAGACGAATCGCGTTTCTGGAGATTTCAAATGAAACAGGCTATCCTCACCAAATGAATAGTATGAATGGATTACATTGAAGTATTAGAGGATATTGAGCCATGGTTTGAGTTGTGGCATCATGTCCTGATTAAAAAGGCAGTTGTTCAGTGAATTAGGTCAAAAACCCTAATTGTCGACCAGATGAAATTGATGACTGTAGGTCTTGAATTGAGATGTAATTTCCATTGTATATTGTCATAGGGATTATTTGAAGATGATTGAAACCTTTGATTGACTTCCTGGGGATTTTTAGGGTTTCCCAAATGTGATCCCTGATTTCAGTCCCTGATAGTTCAAAACCCTAATCTGAGGATTTGTCTGATCAATCTTTGTATAGGAGATGTTCTGAGCCAATGGATTAGGTCAAAATGATGCACTTGGGGTCTTGAGGTCAAGTCCCAAGTCTTTAGGTCAAATCCTGAGCAAAAGTCAGGAGTATGCTATCTTCAGTCAAAACCCTAATTTGGTTGATTCAGTGCTTTGAGCTTGTTGAAATGAATCTCTGAGGACCAAATGTTGATTGTTGATGAAGATAGTTCTTTTGAGATGAAGGGAGAACAAAACCCTAATTGATTGTTACTTGTACTGATGAGTGATTTCCTGATTAAATCCTGCTGAGTCACAAGTAACAAACACAAGCTATGCAATTTGTTAGAGATGCAAATGATGCATATGCAAATGATATGAGGTGGTATCTTAGGTCAAAAATTGGGGTATGACACTAATCTACCATTTAGCAACACTTACTCGCACTAAAAAACAAAGTCCTGATTTACTCCCTCTATTTAAACATTCTAACCATCAGAACGAATACACACAAGTAATTATAGTCACACTCATCAGCCTTAATATACCATTGCTTACAAAATAGCTCAAACTGAGTCCCGCTCTTCTCTAAGAATTAAATCAACTTCGTCCTTCATAGAGTATAATTCCTCATTATATCTAGAAATCTACAATAACACCTTACAACAGTACAAAATTATTATAGCATCATATAGTATCAACTCATCGCCTTAACTTCGCTGAATACATACTCGTTAACTAAGTACATCCACAATAACATACTCATCATCTCGGCAATTATTTTAAAAGAGTACTAATTCTCCGAAATGACATCCTTTCATCCACTAGATTATAAATCCAACATATAGATCAATACATATCCTCTATGTAGGCTCCTGACATATTAATTCCTCACTGCCCACGAGTAATACTCATAACACTTCTCTACATCACACTTTTGTTGCGCGATTCTGATTACCCGTCTTAAGTCATTGTCCAATAGGTTGCACTCTTTCATAAGTCCACACAGCATGGTGAGTGATTATTCTCACGGTTTAATATCCATCACAACTTATACCATTAAGGTAACAAAACAAGTTGATCATATTCATATGATTCCATCTATTACCAACAAGAGATTTAGGGTGATCAAGTCCTAAATTTGTCAATAGATAGTTGACAACCATATTTAAGCATAAACCGTCGTCACTACATGTAATACCCCGTATTAAATTAAATGCTCTAAAGTTATTAACTGACACTGAGGTTTCATTAATTGGTACATTAAAGATACTTTTGGACACTTAAGTTATAAGTACTAACTTAAGGTTTTGTTGCTTATATTCTTTCCTTTCTATTTCTTTCTCATTTTTGCAAACAACACAAGATTCTAGAGAGAAGGAGTAGAGAGAAGGAGGAGCAAGAAGAGAAAGAGGAAAGCTTGGATTTCGATCATTTCTCCGCCGATTCAACTCATCTTCGACATCAACGACTCTTAATCGAGGTGGGTTCTAGTTAGAAACTTATAGTTTGTTTATGGATGAGAATCTTAGTTTGGATTGGGGTTTTTATGGAAATCTAGGTTTTGGACTAAATTCATCAATGTTCATGAATAAGTGCTTATAATCCATAAATATATCATCTATAGGTTGTATCTATGCTTTAATATGATCTGGAACAGGTTAGGATGGTTTTAGATGGTTTTGAACCATGGGTTTTGTGTGTGAAGCAGAGCTGAGAACTCAGTTCTCGCGCGCTTCGCGGCGCGAACGGGGCTGCGCGGCACGAACCATGCAGGTTTTTAGAGGTTTTGTTTCTGTCATCAGTACGCGGCGCGTACAAGGGTTCGCGGCGCGAACACCGTGAGATTTTGGTGAGGTTTGCTACTGCCAGAGGGTTCGCGGCGCGACCTAGCTGTTGCGCGGCGCGAACTGAAGCTTTCTTAACCAAATTCTTTAGCTTAATGAGATAAACCGTTTCGATCGTAACTTTTGAATCGTAACTCTGTTTTAATCGTCGTTCGAAGCAGTAGTAGGCTAGAAGCGTGTACTTTCTAGTAGTGTAGGTTTTGGGAACAAAAGGAGAATTATTTAATCGAGAGTCGGGAATTTTGCTTGATTACTTAGGTTGGTTTTCGTTCGGAACCATGAGAACGTTATGCTTTTGGTATGATGCTTGTGTACTCTATAATTGTTGGTTGAGTTCTATTGCAGGTGGATTGGTAAACCTTTGTTATATATATTTATATCAGAGAGGTTTGAATAACTTCATTGTTATGTAAATAAAGGTTAAGTGAGGAAACTAGGAATTGTTAGGTTATGTAGCTTAACAAAGAAACCTAGGATGAGACATTATATGGAACATACGTGTTGGAATCTTATGAGGAAAGGCTAACAGGCCTAGTGATTTGCGTGAGCGATCACCAATGTATGAAGGGCTAACAGGCCTAGTGGTTTGCGGAAGTGATCACCATTGTATGATGTATTAATCGGAACCGTTGTATTTTATTTTTCTTTATTTTTTTCTTTTGAATGCTAACAGGCATTCTTCGTGTAGAGAGGCACTGTGCAGAGAGGCACAAATAATCTTGGCAGGTTTGATTCCCGCTTTTGTGTACGAATGGAACCTACGGGTAGAGACTTATGATGGTGTACGGGCCATGTGAAGTGACGATTCATGGGGAAAGGCTCATGAGTCCGAATCCATTTCGTATGTCAAGATTTTCCAAAGGATCCATGGCTCGTGCCACCTCCTAGACGTAGAAGGGGACGAGAATATGGGGATGCCTTGGTATTGATTTCCGATTAGTAATCTTGTGTTTGAGTTGTTGAACTCTAAGTATGATTCCATATAATGTTAGTGTGTGAACTCAAGGTCTAGTTCCTTGTTGTGACTTGAGACTTATAGATTAGAACCTTGTAAAGCCGAGAGGATCCATAGGATAGGGAACTCACTGAGATATTTTATCTCACCCCATTATATATTGATTTCAGGTACTACAGGTTCCGCGAAGGGTAAGGAGAAAGCAGTTTGATTCCCTTATTCCTTATGCTTATTTTGGACAGGGCGAAGCATCCGTTGTGGATTACATTTTGTGATCATTGTTGATCTAGTTCTTAGTATTTACTTTTGAACATCTTGTATGTATTATGCCGTTGTTAGAACTTTGTATTTTGGGCATTAATATGTATAATGTGTTGACTAGGAACTTATAAGTATTTTCAGTACCAAATACTTGGATTCATGTATATGTATATGCTTTGATGTATGTATTTATATATGGGTGTTACACTACATAATAGTGTCCCTCTCCGAGTTTTCACCCAAACTCATTAACATCGTCATAGTCCAATAGTTCACTCTAAGTCTTTACAACTTGCACTCTTCTCTCTCATTGGATCTTGTCAGTAAGATACCAACATCCAAACATTTTACACAATCCACTTCATAGTCACTTAGCGTCACACGCTTTTTAAGTACTTCCAACTTCACAGTCACTAATATACTCGTACATTTCTATTTATCTCGTTCCAAATCAAAATCCTCATCTTAGCAAAAGACCGCGACAACATTCATACTCCTGGTTTCACTCTAAATCCCATGACATTTTTCGCGTCCAAGTATCATTCCACTCGAAATCTCAACAAAGTCTTCCTCACATCAATAGGTGTCAGAAATTCTCTACAATTCTTTTTCTTTTATACATGTCATTGCTTTGGCATCATAAATACGACTTCAACCATTCTAAAGTTTATTTCACCTTTACTACTAATTCACTTCTCCCTAAAATCTATCGGCATTAAAATCATCTTTATCACCGAACATCTCATCAACTTATTCACCAACAACATGTTCAACTCAACTTTGTTTCAAACAATCGCGGTAGTAACCATTCCGATTCAACAAGCTTCACGCTTCCTTAACCGACTTTGGAATCTCTCCTCATAGGATCACCTCTACTATATTTATAACTCTCCCATAAGGTAGAACATAATTTCACCTCTTCGTAGTCTCAAACGACACATTAATCTGACACTCGGAACTCAAGATATGCATTTTCCAATCGTTATCCAAAAATGCAACACTGACGCCATGCAGCGACACTCTAAACGATATTTCCAAAACCCCTCAAATGGTACACTTAATTTTTTTTAAAATTGCTCCGCAACAAGCCTTTAATTATTCCTTCAATCCGCTCAACTCTGACGCTGACGTCTCGTGCGGTACCAACGAACAAGTCTAGTTCTAAGAACAAGTGTAACCGTAACTTCACCTCTTTCTAACATCATCCTGTCACAATTAAATATGTTACAACTACTGCAACCATTTTTATAACAAATTTCATCTCGTTAGCTTGCCGACGCTTCAAACAGAACTCAAATCGGATATCCAGAACTCCAGTTATAAATTTTTGAAGTTTCATAACGATTCAACAACTTTCTTGCGTTTTGCTTACAGAAATTCCGCTCCAAAACTCATCCTCTTCAAATCAATCACATTCTTCACATCCCCTTATCATATCTCTTCGCTTCCAAACTTCTTATAACTTGAACAATACATTTCATTGCCGAAGTTCGATTTCTGAAACATCACGACAGCAATCTTCTTTGCAAACTTGCAACCAAACCTCTTCCGAGACGCAAGGCTACTCAACTGACAACTTCGCAGTCCACCAACAAAGCTGATACATTGCAACTTTCTAATTTCCCTCTACCATAAATAATCATCAATTACATCTAATCGTCCTCCTTCAAGATGCTCCAACTTAATTACCAGTCAAGTCTTAATTCCAAGTCACCTTCGATTCGGGAAACAACAACTCCAACAACGCTTGTACTGTTGCCAACAACAGCCTACTGAATCAATCATCTTACAACTGAAACATAACCGAGGAGCGAAGCTTCTCCCCCACTTGTTTCGAACCAACTTCCGCAACAAACAATCAAGTACCGACAGTGATTCACTCACATGTCGCATACCAAGGGATAATATGCCGACAGTATTCAACTGACGTGCAACTCAACTGACTCGACAATTGGCCGGACTGACCGACCTGCTCTGATACCACTATTGTAATACCCTTCTAAACCCCCGCAGAAAATATAATAAAGATCAGAGTAATCAAACAGCAAGGATGTTACAATTAATAAAATAAATAAAACTCCAAGTCGTTTGTCGTGCTTTATTAGGAATAATCCAAAAATATCAAAACATATGTTCAGCACAGCGGAAACTCATTCAACAGTGTTATAAAACATCTCCAATAAAATCAACGGTACATAATCCAATAATGGCAAAATAGTGTATCACAAGTAACTCTAAGACTATCGACCCCCAGTGTTACAAGATTAGAGCATGACCAACACGACCCCACATAACCGGGTAAACTCTACGAGTCATCAAAGTAAGGGTGAGACTACATCATAATTAATTAGCATTATACATCATCAGATATAGAATTTCATAAGAAATTATCCACCCTACTTAGCATATTCAGATTAATCAATTCATACCAATTACATGCACAAGTCAATAGTATGCACCAATAACACAACACAATCATAACACCAGATTTCATCCTGACATGTCACAATTTATACAAAGACCATGCAGACTCTTATGCATGTGGTACCATACATGGGCTAAACCCATCCAACTGATCTTTTTCATCACCAAGATACAGTCCAACCAGCACAAATTCCTCACAATGGGAATTATGCCCACCATTTTGATCCACAAACATCACCGGGATCCATCACCAAAATGCTTATGAATGAATGCACACATATGACATACTTACAACATCACCGATCCGATGAACAACATCGTCTTACATAACTCAACATAGTTATCACCAACAAGTATGTACATGTATCATACATCATTCAAAACAAATCAAATTATCATTATACGATCACAACAATCACCACATGATCAAAATGAACAGTGTCATTACCAATAACTCACCAAAAGAAACACCGAATGATATATTCGGTTTCACCACCATCTACAATTATATCATATATAATTCACACCACATATAACGTCAAATCACAGTTATATTATTATAACATCACCACATTGTCACATTAACCAAATCATGCACACAATTTACAAAACACGCCATAAACGAAATAAATCAAGATTTTTAAAATAAAATCAAGTTATTGTTGTTTTCTTTATTTTATATCGTAGAGTATTTAATTTAAGGAACAACGTCCAAAACGGCGTCTAAAACGGACTTACGGTTTGAAAATTAGCGTTGTTTGAAGTTAGAATAGTTTTCAAAACGTGATGCTGGAATTTGTACTAAACCCGGTTCCTCCCACATGGGAACCGGTTCCTGGACCCCAAAATGCTATTTTTAGCGTTTAAAAACACTGGAACCCGGTTCCTCCCACATGGGAACCGGTTCCCACGAACCCAGTAGCTGAAAAACATGATTTTTAAGGCTTTTATGCATCCCAAACACATACCAACTCATACTCTTACGAAATGGATCACCAATAACATCAAAATACTCCAAATACATGATTCTAATGCACAAACTACATACCACAACACCATGTAACAATACTACATCATCAATTGCAGTCAATTCATCAAATCATGCATGTCAGTGTTGGAATTTCACAAAACCTAACATCCCAAATAGAGATTCTAATCCCTTAATTCAATCCTATCATCATCAAAATCATAATACCATATAATTAGAGTAATCACCCCTTACCTTAGCCAATGATAGTCCATGTTTTTGGAGAAGGGAAATAAATTCTAGAAACTGCATATGATAGTCCACGTTTTTAGAGAAGGGAATGAAATTCCTGAAATTACATATAATTGTCACGTTTTTGGAGAAGGAAAAGAAATTTGCAGAATTTGCATATTATAGACCTTGTTTTTGAATAAGGGAAAGAAATTCCATAAACTGTATATGATAGTCCATGTTATTGGAGAAGGGAAAAAATTCCACAAATTGCTTATGATAGTCCACATTTTTGGAGAAGGCGAAAAATTCCATAAATTGCATATGATAGTCCTCGTTATTTGAGAAGGGAAAGGAATTCCTAAAATTGGATATGATAGTCCCCGTTTTTTGAGAAGGGAATGAAGTTTGCAGAAACTGCATATGCTAGACCACGTTTTTGGAGAAGGGAAGGATATTCTAGAAATTGCATATGATAGTCCACGTTTTTGAAGAAAGGAAAGAAATTCCTAAAATTGTATATGATAGTCCACGTTTTTAGTGAAGGGAAAGAAATTCCATAAATTACATATAATAGTCCACGTTTTCGGAGAAGGGAAAGAAATTTGCAGAAATTGCATATTATAGACCATGTTTTTGAAGAAAGGAAAGAAATTGTATATGATAGTCCACGTTTTTGGAGAAGGGAAAAAATTCCAGAAATTGCATATGATAGTTCACGTTTTTGGAGAAGGAAAAGAATTTCAAAAATTTGAATAGTATAGTCCACGTTTTTGCAAAAGGGAAAGAAGTTTGTAGAATTTGCATATGATAGACTACATTTTTTGAAGAAGGGAAAGAAATTCTATAAATTACATATGATAGACCATGTTTTCGGAGATGGGAAAGATATTTCAAAAATTGCATATGATAGTCCACGTTTTTGGAGAAGAGAAAGATTTTTTTAGAAATTGCATATGATAGACCACATTTTTTAAGAAAGGTAAGAAATTCCAGAAATTGTATATGATAGTCCACGTTTTTGGAGAAGGGTATAAATTCCAGAAATTGCATATGATAGTCCACGTTTTTGGAGAAGGTAAAGAAATTTGCAGAAATTTGCACATGACATAACATGTTTTAGGAGAAGGGAAAGAAATTCCAAAAAATGCATAGTATAGTCCACGTTTTTTGAGAAGATAATAAAATTTGTAGAAATTTCATATGATAGACCACATTTTTTTGGAGAAGGGAAAGAAATTCTATAAATTGCATATGATAGTCCACATTTTTGGAGAAGGGAAAGATATTTATAGAAATTGCATATGATACTCCACGTTATTGGAGAAGGGAAAGAATTTTATAGAAATTGCATATGATAGACAACGTTTTTTGGAGAAGGGAAAAAATTTCAAAAATTGCATACGATTGTCCATGTTTTTGGTGAAGGGAAAGAAATTTGTAGAAATTGCCTATGATAGACCACATTTTTTGGAGAAGGAAAAGAAATTCTATAAATTGCATATGATATTCCACGTTTTTGGAGAAGGGAAAGATATTTCCAGAAAATTCATATGATAGACCATGTTTTAGGAAACAGGAAAGAAATTCTAGAAATTGCATATAATAGTCCACATTTTTGGAGAAGGGAAAGAAATATGCAGAAATTGAATAAGAATGACCACGTTTTTGAAGAAAGGAACAAAATTTTTAAAATAGTATATGATAGTCGAAGTTTTTTGAGAAGGAAAAAATTCCATAAATTGTATATGATAGTCCTCGTTGTTGGAGAAGGGAAAGGAATTCTTGAAATTGCCTATGATAGTCCGCGTTTTTTGAGAAGGGAAAGAAATTTGCAGAAATTGCAAATAATAATCCACATTTATGGAGAAGGAAAAGAAATTTGCATAAATTTGCATATGATAGACCACGTTTTTAGAGAAGGGAAAGAAATTCTTGAAATTGCATAGTATAGTCCACGTTTTTGGAAAAGGGAAAGAATTTTGTAGAATTTGCATATGATAGACTATGTTTTTTGGAGAAGGGAAAGAAATTCTAGAAATTGCATATGATAGTCCACGTGTTTGAAGAAATGAAAGAAATTCCTTAAATTGTATATGATAGTCCATGTTTTTGGAGAAGGGAAATAAATTTCACAAACTGCATATGATAGTCCATGTTTTTGGAGAAGGGAAATAAATTTTAGAAACTGCATATGATAGTCCACGTTTTTAGAGAAGGGAATGAAATTCCTGAAATTACATATAATTGTCACGTTTTTGGAGAAGGAAAAGAAATTTGCAGAATTTGCATATTATAGACCTTGTTTTTGAATAAGGGAAAGAAATTCCATAAACTGTATATGATAGTCCATGTTATTGGAGAAGGGAAAAAATTCCACAAATTGCTTATGATAGTCCACATTTTTGGAGAAGGCGAAAAATTCCATAAATTGCATATGATAGTCCTCGTTATTTGAGAAGGGAAAGGAATTCCTAAAATTGGATATGATAGTCCCCGTTTTTTGAGAAGGGAATGAAGTTTGCAGAAACTGCATATGCTAGACCACGTTTTTGGAGAAGGGAAGGATATTCTAGAAATTGCATATGATAGTCCACGTTTTTGAAGAAAGGAAAGAAATTCCTAAAATTGTATATGATAGTCCACGTTTTTAGTGAAGGGAAAGAAATTCCATAAATTACATATAATAGTCCACGTTTTCGGAGAAGGGAAAGAAATTTGCAGAAATTGCATATTATAGACCATGTTTTTGAAGAAAGGAAAGAAATTGTATATGATAGTCCACGTTTTTGGAGAAGGGAAAAAATTCCAGAAATTGCATATGATAGTTCACGTTTTTGGAGAAGGAAAAGAATTTCAAAAATTTGAATAGTATAGTCCACGTTTTTGCAAAAGGGAAAGAAGTTTGTAGAATTTGCATATGATAGACTACATTTTTTGAAGAAGGGAAAGAAATTCTATAAATTACATATGATAGACCATGTTTTCGGAGATGGGAAAGATATTTCAAAAATTGCATATGATAGTCCACGTTTTTGGAGAAGAGAAAGATTTTTTTAGAAATTGCATATGATAGACCACATTTTTTAAGAAAGGTAAGAAATTCCAGAAATTGTATATGATAGTCCACGTTTTTGGAGAAGGGTATAAATTCCAGAAATTGCATATGATAGTCCACGTTTTTGGAGAAGGTAAAGAAATTTGCAGAAATTTGCACATGACATAACATGTTTTAGGAGAAGGGAAAGAAATTCCAAAAAATGCATAGTATAGTCCACGTTTTTTGAGAAGATAATAAAATTTGTAGAAATTTCAAATGATAGACCACATTTTTTGGAGAAGGGAAAGAAATTCTATAAATTGCATATGATAGTCCACATTTTTGGAGAAGGGAAAGATATTTATAGAAATTGCATATGATACTCCACGTTATTGGAGAAGGGAAAGAATTTTATAGAAATTGCCTATGATAGACAACGTTTTTTGGAGAAGGGAAAAAATTTCAAAAATTGCATACGATTGTCCATGTTTTTGGTGAAGGGAAAGAAATTTGTAGAAATTGCCTATGATAGACCACATTTTTTGGAGAAGGAAAAGAAATTCTATAAATTGCATATGATATTCCACGTTTTTGGAGAAGGGAAAGATATTTCCAGAAAATTCATATGATAGACCATGTTTTAGGAAACAGGAAAGAAATTCTAGAAATTGCATATAATAGTCCACATTTTTGGAGAAGGGAAAGAAATATGCAGAAATTGAATAAGAATGACCACGTTTTTGAAGAAAGGAACAAAATTTTTAAAATAGTATATGATAGTCGAAGTTTTTTGAGAAGGAAAAAATTCCATAAATTGTATATGATAGTCCTCGTTGTTGGAGAAGGGAAAGGAATTCTTGAAATTGCCTATGATAGTCCGCGTTTTTTGAGAAGGGAAAGAAATTTGCAGAAATTGCAAATAATAATCCACATTTATGGAGAAGGAAAAGAAATTTGCATAAATTTGCATATGATAGACCATGTTTTTAGAGAAGGGAAAGAAATTCTTGAAATTGCATAGTATAGTCCACGTTTTTGGAAAAGGGAAAGAATTTTGTAGAATTTGCATATGATAGACTATGTTTTTTGGAGAAGGGAAAGAAATTCTAGAAATTGCATATGATAGTTCACGTGTTTGAAGAAATGAAAGAAATTCCTTAAATTGTATATGATAGTCCATGTTTTTGGAGAAGGGAAATAAATTTCACAAACTGCATATGATAGTCCATATTTTTGGAGAAGGGAAATAAATTCTAGAAACTGCATATGATAGTCCACGTTTTTAGAGAAGGGAATGAAATTCCTGAAATTACATATAATTGTCACGTTTTTGGAGAAGGAAAAGAAATTTGCAGAATTTGCATATTATAGACCATGTTTTTGAATAAGGGAAAGAAATTCCATAAATTGTATATGATAGTCCATGTTTTTGGAGAAGGGAAAAAATTCCACAAATTGCATATGATAGTCCACATTTTTGGAGAAGGCGAAAATTTCCAGAAATTGCATATGATAGTCCTCGTTATTTGAGAAGGGAAAGGAATTCTTGAAATTGGATATGATAGTCCACGTTTTTTGAGAAGGGAAAGAAGTTTGCAGAAATTGCATATGCTAGACCACGTTTTTGGAGAAGGGAGAGAAATTCTAGAAATTGCATATGACAGTCCATGTTTTTGAAGAAAGGAAATAAATTCCTAAAAATGGTATATGATAGTCCATGTTTTTAGTGAAGGGAAAGAAATTCCATAAATTACATATAATAGTCCACGTTTTTGGAGAAGGGAAAGAAATTTGCAGAAATTACATATTATAGACCATGTTTTTGAAGAAAGGAAAGAAATTGTATATGATAGTCCATGTTTTTGGAGAAGGGAAATAAATTCTAGAAACTGCATATGATAGTCCACGTTTTTAGAGAAGGGAATGAAATTCCTGAAATTACATATAATTGTCACGTTTTTGGAGAAGGAAAAGAAATTTGCAGAATTTGCATATTATAGACCATGTTTTTGAAGAAAGGAAAGAAATTGTATATGATAGTCCACGTTTTTGGAGAAGCGAAAAAATTCCAGAAATTGCATATGATAGTTCACGTTTTTGGAGAAGGAAAAGAATTTCCAAAATTTGAATAGTATAGTCCACGTTTTTGCAAAAGGGAAAGAAGTTTGTAGAAATTGCATATGATATACCACATTTTTTGAAGAAGGGAAAGAAATTCTATATATTACATATGATACACCATGTTTTTGGAGATGGGAAAGATATTTCAAAAATTGCATATGATAGTCCACGTTTTTGGAGAAGAGAAAGATTTTTTTAGAAATTGCATATGATAGACCACATTTTTTAAGAAAGGTAAGAAATTCCAGAAATTGTATATGATAGTCCATGTTTTTGGAGAAGGGTATAAATTCCAGAAATTGCATATGATAGTCCACGTTTTTGGAGAAGGTAAAGAAATTTGCAGAAATTTGCACATGACATAACATGTTTTAGGAGAAGGGAAAGAAATTCCAAAAAATGCATAGTATAGTCCACGTTTTTTGAGAAGATAATAAAATTTGTAGAAATTTCATATGATAGACCACATTTTTTTGGAGAAGGGAAAGAAATTCTATAAATTGCATATGATAGTCCACATTTTTGGAGAAGGGAAAGATATTTATAGAAATTGCATATGATACTCCACGTTATTGGAGAAGGGAAAGAATTTTATAGAAATTGCATATGATAGACAACTTTTTTTGGAAAAGGGAAAAAATTTCAAAAATTGCATACGATTGTCCATGTTTTTGGTGAAGGGAAAGAAATTTGTAGAAATTGCCTATGATAGACCACATTTTTTGGAGAAGGAAAAGAAATTCTATAAATTGCATATGATATTCCACGTTTTTGGAGAAGGGAAAGATATTTCCAGAAAATTCATATGATAGACCATGTTTTAGGAAACAGGAAAGAAATTCTAGAAATTGCATATAATAGTCCACATTTTTGGAGAAGGGAAAGAAATATGCAGAAATTGAATAAGAATGACCACGTTTTTGAAGAAAGGAACAAAATTTTTAAAATAGTATATGATAGTCGAAGTTTTTTGAGAAGGAAAAAATTCCATAAATTGTATATGATAGTCCTCGTTGTTGGAGAAGGGAAAGGAATTCCTGAAATTGCCTATGATAGTCCGCGTTTTTTGAGAAGGGAAAGAAATTTGCAGAAATTGCAAATAATAATCCACATTTATGGAGAAGGAAAAGAAATTTGCATAAATTTGCATATGATAGACCACGTTTTTAGAGAAGGGAAAGAAATTCTTGAAATTGCATAGTATAGTCCACGTTTTTGGAAAAGGGAAAGAATTTTGTAGAATTTGCATATGATAGACTATGTTTTTTGGAGAAGGGAAAGAAATTCTAGAAATTGCATATGATAGTCCACGTGTTTGAAGAAATGAAAGAAATTCCTTAAATTGTATATGATAGTCCATGTTTTTGGAGAAGGGAAATAAATTTCACAAACTGCATATGATAGTCCATATTTTTGGAGAAGGGAAATAAATTCTAGAAACTGCATATGATAGTCCACGTTTTTAGAGAAGGGAATGAAATTCCTGAAATTACATATAATTGTCACGTTTTTGGAGAAGGAAAAGAAATTTGCAGAATTTGCATATTATAGACCATGTTTTTGAATAAGGGAAAGAAATTCCATAAATTGTATATGATAGTCCATGTTTTTGGAGAAGGGAAAAAATTCCACAAATTGCATATGATAGTCCACATTTTTGGAGAAGGCGGAAATTTCCAGAAATTGCATATGATAGTCCTCGTTATTTGAGAAGGGAAAGGAATTCTTGAAATTGGATATGATAGTCCACGTTTTTTGAGAAGGGAAAGAAGTTTGCAGAAATTGCATATGCTAGACCACGTTTTTGGAGAAGGGAGAGAAATTCTAGAAATTGCATATGACAGTCCATGTTTTTGAAGAAAGGAAATAAATTCCTAAAAATGGTATATGATAGTCCATGTTTTTAGTGAAGGGAAAGAAATTCCATAAATTACATATAATAGTCCACGTTTTTGGAGAAGGGAAAGAAATTTGCAGAAATTACATATTATAGACCATGTTTTTGAAGAAAGGAAAGAAATTGTATATGATAGTCCACGTTTTTGGAGAAGCGAAAAAATTCCAGAAATTGCATATGATAGTTCACGTTTTTGGAGAAGGAAAAGAATTTCCAAAATTTGAATAGTATAGTCCACGTTTTTGCAAAAGGGAAAGAAGTTTGTAGAAATTGCATATGATAGACCACATTTTTTGAAGAAGGGAAAGAAATTCTATATATTACATATGATACACCATGTTTTTGGAGATGGGAAAGATATTTCAAAAATTGCATATGATAGTCCACGTTTTTGGAGAAGAGAAAGATTTTTTTAGAAATTGCATATGATAGACCACATTTTTTAAGAAAGGTAAGAAATTCCAGAAATTGTATATGATAGTCCATGTTTTTGGAGAAGGGTATAAATTCCAGAAATTGCATATGATAGTCCACGTTTTTGGAGAAGGTAAAGAAATTTGCAGAAATTTGCACATGACATAACATGTTTTAGGAGAAGGGAAAGAAATTCCAAAAAATGCATAGTATAGTCCACGTTTTTTGAGAAGATAATAAAATTTGTAGAAATTTCATATGATAGACCACATTTTTTTGGAGAAGGGAAAGAAATTCTATAAATTGCATATGATAGTCCACATTTTTGGAGAAGGGAAAGATATTTATAGAAATTGCATATGATACTCCACGTTATTGGAGAAGGGAAAGAATTTTATAGAAATTGCATATGATAGATAACGTTTTTTGGAGAAGGGAAAAAATTTCAAAAATTGCATACGATTGTCCATGTTTTTGGTGAAGGGAAAGAAATTTGTAGAAATTGCCTATGATAGACCACATTTTTTGGAGAAGGAAAAGAAATTCTATAAATTGCATATGATATTCCACGTTTTTGGAGAAGGGAAAGATATTTCCAGAAAATTCATATGATAGACCATGTTTTAGGAAACAGGAAAGAAATTCTAGAAATTGCATATAATAGTCCACATTTTTGGAGAAGGGAAAGAAATATGCAGAAATTGAATAAGAATGACCACGTTTTTGAAGAAAGGAACAAAATTTTTAAAATAGTATATGATAGTCGAAGTTTTTTGAGAAGGAAAAAATTCCATAAATTGTATATGATAGTCCTCGTTGTTGGAGAAGGGAAAGGAATTCCTGAAATTGCCTATGATAGTCCGCGTTTTTTGAGAAGGGTTGCAGAAATTGCAAATAATAATCCACATTTATGGAGAAGGAAAAGAAATTTGCATAAATTTGCATATGATAGACCACGTTTTTAGAGAAGGGAAAGAAATTCTTGAAATTGCATAGTATAGTCCACGTTTTTGGAAAAGGGAAAGAATTTTGTAGAATTTGCATATGATAGACTATGTTTTTTGGAGAAGGGAAAGAAATTCTAGAAATTGCATATGATAGTCCACGTGTTTGAAGAAATGAAAGAAATTCCTTAAATTGTATATGATAGTCCATGTTTTTGGAGAAGGGAAATAAATTTCACAAACTGCATATGATAGTCCATATTTTTGGAGAAGGGAAATAAATTCTAGAAACTGCATATGATAGTCCACGTTTTTAGAGAAGGGAATGAAATTCCTGAAATTACATATAATTGTCACGTTTTTGGAGAAGGAAAAGAAATTTGCAGAATTTGCATATTATAGACCATGTTTTTGAATAAGGGAAAGAAATTCCATAAATTGTATATGATAGTCCATGTTTTTGGAGAAGGGAAAAAATTCCACAAATTGCATATGATAGTCCACATTTTTGGAGAAGGCGAAAATTTCCAGAAATTGCATATGATAGTCCTCGTTATTTGAGAAGGGAAAGGAATTCTTGAAATTGGATATGATAGTCCACGTTTTTTGAGAAGGGAAAGAAGTTTGCAGAAATTGCATATGCTAGACCACGTTTTTGGAGAAGGGAGAGAAATTCTAGAAATTGCATATGACAGTCCATGTTTTTGAAGAAAGGAAATAAATTCCTAAAAATGGTATATGATAGTCCATGTTTTTAGTGAAGGGAAAGAAATTCCATAAATTACATATAATAGTCCACGTTTTTGGAGAAGGGAAAGAAATTTGCAGAAATTACATATTATAGACCATGTTTTTGAAGAAAGGAAAGAAATTGTATATGATAGTCCACGTTTTTGGAGAAGCGAAAAAATTCCAGAAATTGCATATGATAGTTCACGTTTTTGGAGAAGGAAAAGAATTTCCAAAATTTGAATAGTATAGTCCACGTTTTTGCAAAAGGGAAAGAAGTTTGTAGAAATTGCATATGATAGACCACATTTTTTGAAGAAGGGAAAGAAATTCTATATATTACATATGATACACCATGTTTTTGGAGATGGGAAAGATATTTCAAAAATTGCATATGATAGTCCACGTTTTTGGAGAAGAGAAAGATTTTTTTAGAAATTGCATATGATAGACCACATTTTTTAAGAAAGGTAAGAAATTCCAGAAATTGTATATGATAGTCCATGTTTTTGGAGAAGGGTATAAATTCCAGAAATTGCATATGATAGTCCACGTTTTTGGAGAAGGTAAAGAAATTTGCAGAAATTTGCACATGACATAACATGTTTTAGGAGAAGGGAAAGAAATTCCAAAAAATGCATAGTATAGTCCACGTTTTTTGAGAAGATAATAAAATTTGTAGAAATTTCATATGATAGACCACATTTTTTTGGAGAAGGGAAAGAAATTCTATAAATTGCATATGATAGTCCACATTTTTGGAGAAGGGAAAGATATTTATAGAAATTGCATATGATACTCCACGTTATTGGAGAAGGGAAAGAATTTTATAGAAATTGCATATGATAGACAACGTTTTTTGGAGAAGGGAAAAAATTTCAAAAATTGCATACGATTGTCCATGATTTTGGTGAAGGGAAAGAAATTTGTAGAAATTGCCTATGATAGACCACATTTTTTGGAGAAGGAAAAGAAATTCTATAAATTGCATATGATATTCCACGTTTTTGGAGAAGGGAAAGATATTTCCAGAAAATTCATATGATAGACCATGTTTTAGGAAACAGGAAAGAAATTCTAGAAATTGCATATAATAGTCCACATTTTTGGAGAAGGGAAAGAAATATGCAGAAATTGAATAAGAATGACCACGTTTTTGAAGAAAGGAACAAAATTTTTAAAATAGTATATGATAGTCGAAGTTTTTTGAGAAGGAAAAAATTCCATAAATTGTATATGATAGTCCTCGTTGTTGGAGAAGGGAAAGGAATTCCTGAAATTGCCTATGATAGTCCGCGTTTTTTGAGAAGGGAAAGAAATTTGCAGAAATTGCAAATAATAATCCACATTTATGGAGAAGGAAAAGAAATTTGCATAAATTTGCATATGATAGACCACGTTTTTAGAGAAGGGAAAGAAATTCTTGAAATTGCATAGTATAGTCCACGTTTTTGGAAAAGGGAAAGAATTTTGTAGAATTTGCATATGATAGACTATGTTTTTTGGAGAAGGGAAAGAAATTCTAGAAATTGCATATGATAGTCCACGTGTTTGAAGAAATGAAAGAAATTCCTTAAATTGTATATGATAGTCCATGTTTTTGGAGAAGGGAAATAAATTTCACAAACTGCATATGATAGTCCATATTTTTGGAGAAGGGAAATAAATTCTAGAAACTGCATATGATAGTCCACGTTTTTAGAGAAGGGAATGAAATTCCTGAAATTACATATAATTGTCACGTTTTTGGAGAAGGAAAAGAAATTTGCAGAATTTGCATATTATAGACCATGTTTTTGAATAAGGGAAAGAAATTCCATAAATTGTATATGATAGTCCATGTTTTTGGAGAAGGGAAAAAATTCCACAAATTGCATATGATAGTCCACATTTTTGGAGAAGGCGAAAATTTCCAGAAATTGCATATGATAGTCCTCGTTATTTGAGAAGGGAAAGGAATTCTTGAAATTGGATATGATAGTCCACGTTTTTTGAGAAGGGAAAGAAGTTTGCAGAAATTGCATATGCTAGACCACGTTTTTGGAGAAGGGAGAGAAATTCTAGAAATTGCATATGGCAGTCCATGTTTTTGAAGAAAGGAAATAAATTCCTAAAAATGGTATATGATAGTCCATGTTTTTAGTGAAGGGAAAGAAATTCCATAAATTACATATAATAGTCCACGTTTTTGGAGAAGGGAAAGAAATTTGCAGAAATTACATATTATAGACCATGTTTTTGAAGAAAGGAAAGAAATTGTATATGATAGTCCACGTTTTTGGAGAAGCGAAAAAATTCCAGAAATTGCATATGATAGTTCACGTTTTTGGAGAAGGAAAAGAATTTCCAAAATTTGAATAGTATAGTCCACGTTTTTGCAAAAGGGAAAGAAGTTTGTAGAAATTGCATATGATAGACCACATTTTTTGAAGAAGGGAAAGAAATTCTATATATTACATATGATACACCATGTTTTTGGAGATGGGAAAGATATTTCAAAAATTGCATATGATAGTCCACGTTTTTGGAGAAGAGAAAGATTTTTTTAGAAATTGCATATGATAGACCACATTTTTTAAGAAAGGTAAGAAATTCCAGAAATTGTATATGATAGTCCATGTTTTTGGAGAAGGGTATAAATTCCAGAAATTGCATATGATAGTCCACGTTTTTGGAGACGGTAAAGAAATTTGCAGAAATTTGCACATGACATAACATGTTTTTGGAGAAAGGAAAGAAATTCCAAAAAATGCATAGTATAGTCCACGTTTTTTGAGAAGATAATAAAATTTGTAGAAATTTCATATGATAGACCACATTTTTTTGGAGAAGGGAAAGAAATTCTATAAATTGCATATGATAGTCCACATTTTTGGGGAAGGGAAAGATATTTATAGAAATTGCATATGATACTCCACGTTATTGGAGAAGGGAAAGAATTTTATAGAAATTGCATATGATAGACAACGTTTTTTGGAGAAGGGAAAAAATTTCAAAAATTGCATACGATTGTCCATGTTTTTGGTGAAGGGAAAGAAATTTGTAAAAATTGCCTATGATAGACCACATTTTTTGGAGAAGGAAAAGAAATTCTATAAATTGCATATGATATTCCACGTTTTTGGAGAAGGGAAAGATATTTCCAGAAAATTCATATGATAGACCATGTTTTAGGAAACAGGAAAGAGATTCTAGAAATTGCATATAACAGTCCACATTTTTGGAGAAGGGAAAGAAATATGCAGAAATTGCATAAGAATGACCACGTTTTTGAAGAAAGGAACGAAAATTTTAAAATAGTATATGATAGTCCACGTTTTTTGAGAAGGAAAAAATTCCATAAATTGTATATGATAGTCCTCGTTGTTGGAGAAGGGAAAGGAATTCCTGAATTTGCTTATGATAGTCCGCGTTTTTTGAGAAGGGAAAGAAATTTGCAGAAATTGCAAATAATAATCCACATTTATGGAGAAGGAAAAGAAATTTGCATAAATTTGCATATGATAGACCACTTTTTAGAGAAGCGAAAGAAATTCTGGAAATTGCATAGTATAGTCTATGTTTTTGGAAAAGGGAAAGAATTTTGTAGAATTTGCATATGATAGACTATGTTTTTTGGAGAAGGGAAAGAAATTCTAGATATTGCATATGATAGTCCACGTTTTTGAAGAAATGAAAGAAATTCCTTAAATTGTATATGATAGTCCATGTTTTTGGAGAAGGGAAATAAATTTCACAAACTGCATATGATAGTCCATGTTTTTGGAGAATGGAAATAAATTCTAGAAACTGCATATGATAGTCCACGTTTTTAGAGAAGGGAATGAAATATGCAGAAATTGCATAAGAATGACCAAGTTTTTGAAGAAAGGAACGAAAATTTTAAAATAGTATATGATAGTCCACGTTTTTTGAGAAGGAAAAAATTCCATAAATTGTATATGATAGTCCTCGTTGTTGGAGAAGGGAAAGGATTTCCTGAATTTGCTTATGATAGTCCCCGTTTTTTGAGAAGGGAATGAAGTTTGCAGAAACTGCATATGCTAGACCACGTTTTTGGAGAAGGGAAGGATATTCTAGAAATTGCATATGATAGTCCACGTTTTTGAAGAAAGGAAAGAAATTCCTAAAATTGTATATGATAGTCCACGTTTTTAGTGAAGGGAAAGAAATTCCATAAATTACATATAATAGTCCACGTTTTCGGAGAAGGGAAAGAAATTTGCAGAAATTGCATATTATAGACCATGTTTTTGAAGAATGGAAAGAAATTGTATATGATAGTCCACGTTTTTGGAGAAGGGAAAAAATTCCAGAAATTGCATATGATAGTTCACGTTTTTGGAGAAGGAAAAGAATTTCAAAAATTTGAATAGTATAGTCCACGTTTTTGCAAAAGGGAAAGAAGTTTGTAGAATTTGCATATGATAGACTACATTTTTTGAAGAAGGGAAAGAAATTCTATAAATTACATATGATAGACCATGTTTTCGGAGATGGGAAAGATATTTCAAAAATTGCATATGATAGTCCACGTTTTTGGAGAAGAGAAAGATTTTTTTAGAAATTGCATATGATAGACCACATTTTTTAAGAAAGGTAAGAAATTCCAGAAATTGTATATGATAGTCACATAGGTATCTGAAGAGTTTCACCGGGAATAATGCCCTTCAAATACCAGAAGAATGTTTTGAAAACAGAAAGAAGATTTTGAAAATACAGTTTTGAAAACAAGCTAAGAAGAGAAGGTTTTTGGGACTTGCACTCTATTAGAGGCCCAGTACTTTACAGTACTGGTTATGAGAGCAATTTGAAAATGATTTGTAAATGATATAAGGTTCTGTTGTTTAAGAACCTTAATCATTTGATTTGTTCGGAGATTGAAAACAGTTTTGAAAATTGACAAAAGTCAACTTAATTAGGGTAAAAATAAAGATTTTTACCTAATTAAGACCTAAACAATTAGGGTTTTATCATAAAATTATTTACAAAATGATTAGGTTAAAATAAAGTGACAATATATATTTAAAGTATTTAAGAAAACACTTAAAAACATTCTATTTTAAACCTAATTAAAATACATGAAATAAATAATATTTTTATGATTTTTTTGACTATTCACAAAATAGATATATTAAATAATAGGTGTATGAAAAATGAAGTGAAAATGATTTAATTTGATAGGTGAATCAATTGTGTGAAGTTGTGAAGAAAATAGGTGTGACAAGTGATAAAAAATTAGGAATGTCTCCACCAAGGCTTGAACTCACGCCCTTTAGGTCACATACCCAAAACCAAACCGCTGGGCCAGCGCGCGCATGGTGATAGTGATACACATCCAACACATTATATTTTCAGATAAGCGTGTAAATCATGAAAAAAATAAAAGGAATAAAAAGTCTGGGGCGAGGGGGATTCGAACCCCAGACTTTGGGCATGAGGAGACTAAGAGCGCAGGTGTGGCCACTAGGGCAAGTTATTCAGTCGTTTATGAAACACCTATCATTAAATATAAAATAAACTCTGCCCTGAGGTTTGAAATTTGCGCGCCACCACCATTGTCATCTTCTTCCTCAAGCTCCAACAATTTTGGATTTCTGAACTCTCTCAATTCTCAACCATTTGCAGCGATATAAAGATGAAACTTGTTCTAAATTCACTCACGATTCTAAATATGTAACTAACATAGACTGATATTAACTACATCTAACTAATTTACCAGAAATCGTGAAGAACCCTAAAACTTAAAAATCAAATTAAATGGCTATACTGAAAGATAAATGAATGATGATAGAGGGTTTTCAATCCTCTGATGATGCTAAACAAGATAGAATCGAGCTTTAACTCAAAGAGTGCTTAAATTAAAGAAGTGAAGTTCAGGAACTTACCTCTAAAAATGGAGGTCGTGAGGATGATTGAGAGCACCTGGTTTTGAATGAATGATCTCAATAGCTTCCTTGAGACTCAATGATGCTAACTGAATGCTTATTGGAGCTTGAATCCTTCTGAATTGCTCTATGGACCTCCCTCGATTTAAGCTTCAAGTAGACATGGAGGTTGTTGAATTTGGAGTTACAGATGAGCTGCAGCCATCTGGTTAGCTTCACTATGACCTGAGGAGTGTGCCTGGATGATTGGCTTGGCTTGAAACCTCCTGAATTACTCCATGGTCCTCCAACTGCAAGTGCTCCAAATGAGAGGTGGAGGTGATGATTCTCCACGCCCAGAAGTGTTCCAGAGGTTTGGATCACCTCTAAATGCCTCCCTCAATGTGTTTGAATACTTATTTTCAAAGAGAGAGCTTTGGTTTGAAGAATCCGAGTCTTCTTGCCAAAGGACCTTTGAAAAAACTAAGTATGAAGAAAGAAAAGAGAAAGCAAGAATTCTGTTGCTTTGGTGTGTTTTTTGAATGAGAATGAGGCCTCTATTTATAGGCAATTGGTTCAGTATAGTTGCAGAAGAGTGAGCTTGCTTAATGAAAGAAGTTTGGTTCCTTAAGCATGAAGGAAGTTTGCAAATATCTCTTATGCAATGATGAGAATTTTGATTCCATTTGATCAATCCCCTAGCCCTCGATTTTGCTTGATCTTAGGGGACAATTCTGAGCCAGAAATGAGTTATAATTGGTTGGTGAGAAGATTCCTTGGGTGATTCATCAATTTGCCATAAATTCACAAATGTAATCATTACATAATCACATGTTCTTGTTTTTAGAATCTTCTTCAATCCTTATGGCATGGTGAAAATGAATGCATGGCATGTTTTCAGATGTGTTATGGGTCGTGTAGCATCCATAATTGAGGTCATGTGCACAAAATTCCAAAGTTCCAAAATGATGCATGACCTATAATTTCACTTCATGAGGCCAACTTTGAACAAGCATAACTCTTAGCTCAAAATGAATTTGGAGAAGGTTGAACACAATTTGGAAAGCCCTAAACATCTACTTCAAATCATTAGTTTGGAGTTTCTTCAAAATCTTTTGGCAAATTTGTGAAAAATGAGGCCAAAGTTGGAAGAAAACTAGGTTAAAACACTTAGAAAAATTTCTAAGTGTTTATGGCCTAAAACTCCAAAATTTCCAAAACTCTTAAATGATTGATCTTTTGAAAAAAGTTCCTTTGTAAGATGTTGTTTTATTTTGCAAGATCTACAACTTTCATGTTGGAAGTTTTTTGAGTTGTGTAGGTGAAATTTTGAGTTCTCACCATGCCTTAAAAAACCCTAATTCCCGACTTTTCGCTCCTTGATGAATTTCTTTGAATTTCTTTGGTCAAATGACTTTAATATCCATATATTGATGATATTGATCCTTGAAAGTCATGGTTTGGCCAAAAATCTCAAAAGCCAATGGTGATCCCATACAGTTGACTTTTTCCTAGTAAGGTGAGATTTTGGACTTTTGTGTAGAATCAAGATCTTCTCCTCAAATGAATGATGTAAATGGATTATATTGAGGTAGTAGAGATTCTTGAATCATGTCTTGAGTTTTGGATCCATGCCCTGATTAAAAGTCAACTATCTTGGTGAATTAGGTCAAAAACCCTAATTGTCGACCAGAGGACAATGATGAGTGTAGACTTTGAATTGAGGTGTAATGTCCAGTGGATCTTGTCATATGAGTTATTTGAAGATGATTGATGTCTTTTAATGGTTTCCTGGGGCTTTTTAGGGTTTCCCAAAGGTGATCCCTGATTTTAGTCCTTGATAGGCTCCAAACCCTAGTCTGTTGATCTGAGTAATTCTGTACTTAGATGTCTGGGTGTCTAATCAATCATAGGTGAAATAATGAGGCTTTTGAGTCTTATGATTGTATTAGAGACTAATCCCTCTATTGATTGATCCTTTGCCTGAGTTTTCTTGTCTTTGAACACCCTCGATTGAATGCCAGACTGCCCTGGGTACTTACTTTGACTTGATGAAAATCCTGAAGATATGTCATCTCAGGGGGGTCAAAAATTAGGGTATGACAGATGCCCCTATTTAAGTGTCTTTTATCTGGAGGGAGAGAGATTGATATCTCGATCTCTCCCGCGTAAAAGAGACTTAAATATCAAAGAATGCCCGAATTTTGGGCGCTCCTGAGATGATAAAATCTTTGCATGATTTGATCCTGTTGTCGCACTTGGCGGGGGATGAGGAGACAAACTCCTGCAGAACTACTTGATGTGGATTCTGGTGAATGGATGGCAATGTAGGATGCGCAATCCATCTTCTTTAACTAAGTGTTGATACTTAGAAAAAGGTAAACAACCTCCCCCTTGTTTCGGATGTCCATATCTCGAAACTGGTCTTAGTTGTGTTTGGACAATATCTCAGATAAAGAGAAAATTTCCAACGGTTTGTTTCCTCATCAAACTTCTTACCAGCACTTGGAGGTAAGATACCATTTGACGGTAATAAAGAAACTTCAAAGGTTTGTTTCCTCATCGAACTTCTTACCAGCACTTGGAGGTAAGATACCATTTGACGGTAAATAAAGAAACTTCAAAGGTTTGTTTCCTCATCAAACTTCTTACCAGCACTTGGAGGTAAGATACCATTTGACGGTAATAAAGAAACTTCAAAGGTTTGTTTCCTCATCAAACTTCTTACCAGCACTTGGAGGTAAGATACCATTTGACGGTAATAAAGAAACTTCAAAGGGTTGTTTCCTCATCAAAATTCTCATCAGCACTTGGAGATGAGATACCATTTGACGGTAATAAAGAAACTTCAAAGGGTTGTTTCCTCATCAAACTTCTTACCAGCACTTGGAGGTAAGATACCATTTGACGGTAATAAAGAAAACTTCACCATCTTCCCTTTTGACTTGGCATCTTTGAAAGATTGTCATATGGGCCCGCGCTCTTTTGAGGGGCTAATGACTTTGTTTGAAGGCGGACGAACTGTTTTCGGGGTGAAAACTGCCATTCGTCGACTGGTGCATGGGGAATCAACAAACTGTTTTCCTAAGAGGAAAACTACCATTTATCGACTCTGTGGGGAACTAAACATCCCTGAAACAGACAAACTGTTTGAAGAAACTGCCATTTGTCGATCTCTTGAGTATTTAACAGACAAACTGTCTTTTCTTGGGAAAAGACTGCCATTTGCCAATTGCTAGGGGAACAAACTGTCTTCTGCCAGGGAAGATTGCCATTTGTTGACCCTGTCATGAAGGAAAGTGAGCAAACTGTCTTCTGCTGAAAGAGACTGCCATTTGCTGTTTTTGTTATGATAGAAAGTGAGCAAACTGTCTTCTGCTGAAAGAGACTGCCATTTGCTGACTTTGTTGGGGAATCTGAACTATCTTCTGGACGAAGACTATCATTCGCTGACTCCGCTGGGGAATCATTTGTCGATCTGCTGGCAGATTTCCTGAATTATTTTCTTTGACGAAAAAGTGGCATCTCTCGACCTTGCTGGGGAAATACCAAACCTGTAGGGAATTCCAAAATGCGAAGCAGACTATCTTATCTGAAGAAGACTGTTGAATGTCGCTCTGCAGGAGAATCTCGGCTGAGGAATTCCAAAAGTGAACAAACTATCTCCTTGAGGGAGACAACCATTTGTTGACTTGCTTGGGGAGATCCTTGTGTATGAACTGTTGTCTCGAAGGAAAAAGTTTCTCCGGAACTTGCAGGGGAAACTTGAGTTCATGCCTCAATGACTCGGGCATTCAAAGGATCAAAGCCTGATTCGGCTATGCAATTATGATGTAATGTATGCATGAATATTATGACAATGATAAAATGTAAAGTGAATGTGAATGGAATTGTCGCGGATGTAAAATCCTAAGATACGACTTGAATTCTTGTTGATCAGAAGATGTCCTCTTCTTGTAGTTCGAACTCTCTTGGGAATATCTGGTTATCAGTTGTCCGCTGTCCGAAGTAAGTAATATGAATTGAAGTGAAGATCCGTCATCGGGAGATGTTCGCAGAGCGACCTCATGGGGAAATCTTGGTTCCCGGAGTCTCAACCGTTTTCGGAGCAACTGTTTGCATTCTTCCTATTGTTTGTAAACCTTAGAAAGAAATTTCACCTTTATTTTTGCAAGTAAATTCATTTTATTTTTATGAAAACATTTGTTTCAAGAAAAATGTCTGTTTAAACTTAAAATGCATTCCAAGAAACTGAATAAGACTAGATTGCAAAGGAAAAGCACAAGGCTCAAATTATTATATATGGAATGGTAATCAGCCAAATGCTTGATTCCATGGAGTATTTACAAAGTTGGAAATTGGTAATTTTCGGGAAAAGGGCTACGATGAAACGTGACGACCGTTATCTTTCCCTTCCACTCCGAGTTGCGCTGTATTCGTGCTTCGTAGAAGATGACCTACTGCTGATGAATACTTCGCTATGGATTTTGAATGATCAAGTTTGTCCTGAACACAGTTACTTGCCATATATCCCTAACTTTTGCGTAAACTACCCCTTTCGGGTTTTAAGTCTACCGGGATTGAAATTTTTTTTTTATTATGTCTCTAACTTTTGCCTGAATCGCCCTTTCGGGTTTTCGATTCACCGAGACGCTCTTTTTTGCCTAAGTCGCTCTTTGCGAGTTTTCAACTTAGCGAGCTGTTCTTTTAATTATTTAGGCGAAGTATTTCTTGACTGCGTCGACGTTCACAGGACGGGTGAATTCTTCTCCATCCATAGTCGTGAGTATTAAGGCTCCTCCTGAGAAAGCTCTCTTGACCACGTAGGGGCCATCATAATTGGGAGTCCATTTCCCTCTCGAATCTGTGAGAAAAGATTGAATCTTTTTTAGTACAAGGTCGCCTTCTTTGATTGTGCGAGGTCGAACCTTTTTGTCGAAAGCTTTCTTCATTCTTTGTTGATATAGCTGTCCGTGGCATAAAGCTGTCATGCGCTTTTCTTCGATTAAGTTCAATTCATCGAATCTGCTTTGACACCACTCGGCTTCTGTTAATTTTGCCTCCATCAAAACTCTCATTGATGGAATCTCAACCTCTATAGGTAGGACTGCCTCCATGCCATATACAAGGGAGAAAGGAGTTGCTCCAGTCGAAGTATGTACTGATGTACGGTAACCATGAAGAGCATACGGGAGCATTTCATGCCAATCTTTGTAAGTGATGACCATCTTCTGAATGATTTTCTTGATGTTTTTATTAGCTGCTTCTACAGCTCCATTCATCTTTGGTCTGTAAGGAGATGAGTTGTGATGTTCAATCTTGAATTCTTCACAAAGCTCCTTCATCATTTTGTTATTCAAATTTGACCCATTGTCAGTGATTATCTTGCTAGGAATGCCGTAGCGATAGATGATGTGATTCTTTATAAACCTGACGACAACTTGTCTTGTAACGTTTGCATATGAAGCTGCTTCAACCCATTTGGTAAAATAGTCTATGGCTCTTTGATATGTTGCCCCTGCGTTCTTTAGTCCAAAAGGCATAACACGGTAGCAGAACGTGCCCCAGGGGGTGATGAAAGCTGTTTTTTCCATGTCTTCAGGTGCCATTTTAATTTGGTTGTATCCTGAAAATCCGTCCATGAATGAGAAAACTTTGGATTTTGCTGTATTGTCTACCAACATATCAATATGTGGTAAAGGAAAATCATCCTTAGGGCTAGCTTTGTTCAAATCTCTGTAGTCGACGCACATGCGGACTTTTCCGTCTTTCTCAGGAACGGGAACAATGTTAGCTAACCACTGAGGGTATTCTGAAGTGACGAGGAAACCTGCGTTGATCTGCTTTTGAACTTCCTCTTTGATTTTCATGGCCATCTCCGGATGAGTTCTTCTCAATTTTTGCTTGACCGGAGGGCATTCTGCTTTTAATGGCAAGTGATGCTCCACAATACTGGTATCCAACCCTGGCATATCTTGATAAGACCAAGCGAAGACATCTGAGAATTCTTTGAGTAGCTGTATCAAACTCTCTCTGATCTGTGAACTGAGCGAAGCTCCAATCTTAACCTCTTTTCTGTTTCCATCGGAACCAAGGTTAATGATCTCTAGAGGCTCATTGTATGGCTGAATGGCCTCTTCCTTTTGTTGAAGTAACCGTGAAATTTCCTTTGATATTTCTTCGTCTTCTTCTTCCTCTGCCTCGAATACAGGAAACTCAAAGCTTGGAGAAGTCATACGGTCGCACGTTTCAACGGGGTATTTTATGATTAATCTGCATATGTGTGATAAGTTTTATTTAGACAACGAGGGAAGACTCGGTGTATGCAGTTAATGGAATATTTGATGTTTTTTAAGGGTGTTTTTTTAGGATTACCAATTTCCGAAAAAAGAAAAGGGAAAACTAAACGAAGGAACAGAATGACATTTTTATTTATTGACAGTCATTTCTTGAAACAAAGACCCTATAAAACAAAACTCTATTGCTTTGGGCGAAGCAAAGAGGGACATTTTCCTAAGAAATAGTAAAATGCAAAGCCCTATGAAACATCTCTTCACCCTGGGCTATGGTGAGAGGACAAAATAACGGTGAAAGTTCCTACTTAGGAGTGCGAACAACAGTTGAAACTTCAACAGCTGTCCAGTAGTGGCGAACCCCATTGTGCACTAAGTAATCTGGAACCTTAGGCTTAAGCTGGCCTGTGGTAGGTCTTGATTTACCAACCACTGTCTTTGCAACACTCAGACGATCTTCTTCTACTTCAGCAGACTGAGCGGTGTGAGCATACCCCTTTCCAAGTGGAGTATGTCGAACTTTCTCTTGAGGAAACTTCCAATCTTCTGAATGGAGAGACTCGTTGTCGGAGACACTTTCGAGATCATCCTCTTCTGTATTTTGGTCTTGCTCTTCTCCCAAGATGGCATTGACTAGATACGTGAACTCTAAATCCGTAGCCTCGGAAGGTGACTTGGGGATATAATCCTCAATGATGATTTTACCAGATGCTGATGATGAATAGCAAGGGTTATACATCTCTTTTGGCTGAGAGAGGTACTCATAATCAATGTTCCATCCAGTTGGAACAATATCTTCAAGAGAGATTCTTGAACTTTCAGGAGCGGAGTATTTCACCATGTAGTCGAATTTTCCACTTGGTTCTCCTAATGTATCCCAAGTCTCTTCGGGGATAGGAGGAACTTCTTCTGATGAACCATGACTTCTGGTGGTGAAGCTGTCAGTAACTTCATCACTGCTTGGTTGAGTCTTACTTTCAGATCCTCTAGTTGGATAACAGCGAGGTGAATCAGACTCTGGTAGGGAGATGTATCCTGCTTTGTTAAGATAGGATAACCATTCCTCTTCATCGGTGTTTTCTGTACCGATGGTATTGACTGTTTGTTGAACAGGTTGAAGAAAACCTCCACTGCAGAAAGTTTCTTGAATTGGGAGAACTACCTCGATCCCTGGGATAGCTCTTGATGATGTCGGAAAGAATCCAATTCCTGTTCTGTTCTTGTTGTTGGTAGGAATATTAATGTGCCCCCAACCACTGGTAGTGCCATCCTTTATAACTTGGATTGCATCTTTGTATGAAGAGATAGACGCTGCTTTCTCCTTTCCTTTGTCCAAGGAAAGTGCTCGGAATTTAGTTCCAACAACTTCTTTTGGTTCTATGTCGGAGAATGATGACAGGTTGCTGACGATCAGAGCTCGTTCTCCACATACGGTTACCAATTTGTCATTTCTTATGAACTTCAGTTTCTGATGAAGTGTTGAAGTAATTGCGCCAGCCTCATGAATCCATGGGCGACCTAGCAAACAACTGTATTTTGCTGGAATGTCCATAACTTGGAAAGTGATTTTGAACGTCTGAGATCCAATAGTTATGGGAAGATCCACTTCTCCGAAAACTGACTTTCTTGATCCATCAAATGCTTTGACGATGACATGACTTTTTCTTAGAGGGTAATCTTCGAAAGATAATCTTGATAATGTTGATTTAGGCATGACGTTGAGAGAGGATCCATTGTCTATTAGGACTCCTGTGAGTGTATCACCCATGCAGCCAACTGAGATGTGAAGTGGAAGATTGTGGTCTACTCCTTCTTCAGGAAGATCTTCATCACAGAAACTTAGGTTAGTTCCGGCGGAGATGTTGGCAATGATGTTGTTGAATTGGCTTATAGTAACACTTGGTTCTACGAAAGCTTGTTCCAAAACTTTCTGTAGAGCTTCCCTATGAGCTTCAGAACTCAATAGCAGGGAAAGAACAGAAATCCTAGACGGAGTATGTAGTAATTGGTCTACAATGTTGTATTCACTCCTCTGGATTAACTTCAAGATCTCATCATTTTCTTTCGCTTGAACAGCATTGGTCGGATGATTGTCTTGCCTATGTGGTACTTCCTCCGAAGGTTTCTCCACATTTTCTATCGTTCTGTTGAAGACTCGTCCACTTCTGGTGACTCGACTAACATCAGCAATGTTGACAACAGACGGTAATGGTATTTCCTTACCATTTTCAATGAATGTAGCGTTGTACTTGTATGGTATAGCCTTGCTGGACTCATACGGTACAGGACCTGGTAAGTAGATGACTAGCGGAGCAACTGCTGTCTTCCTGCTATCATACTTGACTTGCATTGGTTCAACTTGATTAATTTGAGGAGATACGGTAAAGACTTCGTCATCTTCTCTGTTGGCAAGAACAGTAATGGTATTGTCATCCATCAGCTTCTGAATGTCATTGCGAACACGCAAACATCCTTGTGAATTTCTTCGACAGATTTCGCATCTACTGTAAGCGTGGAAATCGGTTCCAAAGTAGGCAAGTCCATTTAAAGTTTTGTGGAACCTGACTACCGATCCTTCAAGATCTTCAACTTTGTAGATTTTGTATTCTCCTGGACATCCTTGAACCATGTTGACGTCGTGTTCAGTTCTGACTCGGATATGTTGAATCCGTCCTAAGTCCATTTGTTCTTGTAATGCAGCTTGAACTACGACACATCCTTGATTATTTTTTGGACAAATTTCGCATGTGAAGTAGTTGTGAGGTGGTACATGACCGTACCCAGCTTGTTTAGCGTGCATCTTAACAAGATTTTCCCCTATCTGACGAATGTCGTAGATTTGAATGACGTTGGGGTGTTGATCTATCAGATTTACTCAAGCTTCTTTATGCTGCGGCAGAGGATTTGCTTGGACATTTGGATTAGTATCTTTGAAGGATAGCATTCCGCTTTTCACTAATCGTTGGACGTCAATCTTGAAAGGGAAACAGTTCTCAATATTGTGACCTGGTGCCCCCTGATGATAGGGACAAGATTGGTCAGCCTTATACCATGGTGAGGAACTATTTGTAGGATTTGGAGGACTCCTTGTCTGAATGAGTCCTTTTGCCAGTAATGTTGGAAACAATTCTGCATACGGCATTGGTACGGGGTCAAAGGCAGGATACCTTGGAGCCCGATTGTTGTAATTTGGAGGTCGAACCTGCTGCTGAGGTTGCTGCGACCTTTGTTGAATTTGTTGTTGCGAGACCTGAGGTTGATAAGCTGGCGCTGAGTTAACAACCGGAGTTATTGTTGCAACTTGAGGTTGGAATTTCTTCTTGATTTTGTGCAAGACATTGCTGACATCTTGATCCTTTTTCTTCTGGAAAGAACTTCCATACTTCCTTGGACCAACAGAAGATTCTGGTTCTTTGTTCAAGCGTCCTTCTCGAACTGCTTCTTCTAAACGTACACCCATGTTTACCATCTCGGTAAAGTCACTTGGTGCACTTGCAACCATTCGTCCGTAGTAAAATGGACTCAAAGTTTTGAGATAGATTTTTGTCATTTCTTTCTCTTCAAGTGGTGGACAAATTTGAGAAGCAACTTCACGCCATCTCTGAGCGTATTCCTTGAAGCTTTCTCTATCCTTTTGAGTCATGGCCCGGAGTTGATCTCAGTCGGGAGCCATATCCAGATTGTACTTATACTGTTTGACGAAGGCCTCTCCGAGGTCTCGAAAAGTACGAATCTCTGAACTGTCCAAGTTTATGTACCATTTGAGTGCAGCACCAGTCAGGCTGTCTTGAAAATAATGAATGAGCAATTGTTGATTATCAGTCTGAGTTGACATTCTTCGAGCGTACATCACAAGATGACTTTGTGGGCATGAATTCCCTTTATACTTCTCGAATTCTGGTACTTTGAATTTGTGAGGAATCTTAACATTTGGAACCAGACAGAGGTCTGCAGCATTCTTTCCAAATAGATCTTGTCCTCGGAGAGTCTTGAGTTCCTTCTGCATTTGCAGAAACTGTTCTTGGAACTCGTCCAATCTTTCATACACGCCAGCATCCTCACTTGGAGCGTGATGATATACTTGTCCGCCTTGCGGGGGAAAAGTATGCATAATGGGCTGTGGAGAAGCCATGACAGCAGATCTTGGAATCTCAGCATTCTGTTGTGCGAAACCCATTGCCGTTGCTCTTGGAACTTCAATTTCTAGAGGTTTGTAACCCTCCGGTGGACGCATATCCATGGTGACTTTTGGAGCTTCAGAAGCTGGAGGTATGTACCCTTCTGGAGTAAAGTTATACGGCATGCCCCAAGGTCGATCAGGCGGCATGGTATACTGAGGAATAGGAGTAGAAACAATCTCGGAAACCACAGTCCTTTGTGGTTCTTCTGGCGTTGGTCGATTCTGCGCAACTACCAGGGCTTCTACCATACTATTGAGTCTTTCAACAGTACCTTTGAGAGTATTAATCTCTTCTCTGAGTTCTTCATTCTCTTGCTCAAAGTCTTCCATTCTTTTCTTGCGACTTGAACGAGTGTTGTATGGATGAGACAGCTTGAAAGTCTTGGTTCACCTCCTTCTCCTCCTCTCTTTCTGGAGAAAGGAAAGTGACTATTAGATCCGCGACAATTCTCGTGTCAGTGCGTACAACTAAAGCGATGTATGATATGCAATTAAGTTAATATTTTTCAAGGAAACACCATAATTACGTTATGAAACATCAAACTTTTATTAATTAAGCGAAAACGCTGTTTTTACACACTTTGAAAAAGGAAATACAGAGAAACTGAGAGAAAGGACTCTAAAACTTTGATGATGAGCCGACTTCACGTTCTAACATCTTCTTCTGTTTCTTGAGCTGAGCGTTCTCTGACGTGAGCTGATCGATGATCCAGGAAGCAGGAGGGATATGATGAGAAAGTGATGATTGTGTCACTTGTCGATCGAGTACTTCAAGTAACTCATCCTTCCTTCTTAGGATGTTTTGAATCTCAACGTTTTCAGTGTTGACAATTCGATACTTGTTCCTCCAAGCATTCCTTTCTTGGCATACCTTGTTTAATGCCGCTTGTAATTTTTCAACATCGGTGGAGAAGAGGTAAATTGGTTCCCTTAGGGGAATAGGTTCTTGATGTTGATATGGCATCCTGAGCTTGAATGCCCTGACGCGTACCCATTGAAGGTAAGGATCCAGGGAGATGCAAAGATGTTTTTCCTAACAATCTTCTCCCTTTGCTGTGAACAAAACGCCAGGCTTGGACAATTTCCTTCTTCAGCATGTTGCCATGATCGTCGATGTTCTTGAAGAACAGACCCTCCAATTGGATGTTACTTGGAATATTTTTCATAGGATAGCCGTATTGACGACGGGCTAAAGCTGGATTGTAACTGATTCCTCCCTTAGTTCCAATAAGGGGTATGTTGGGAAAATTCCCACAACTGAAGATGATCTTGGTTTCGTCGTTGTCAGGACTACACCAATCAATGTTTGTATGAGTGAGAGACATGATTTTCTGTGACCAGTAAAGGCCATCCCTCATGTTCCAGAAAGTGCTAGACTTTGGCAGATGCGAAACGAACCATTCGTATAACAACGGTACGCAGCATGTGATTAATCCTCCTCGCTGCAGGTTTCTTGAATGCACAGAGTGATAAGCATCCGCAAGCAAGGTTGGAACTGAATTTCCAATTAAGAAGATCTTAATTGCGTTGATGTCGACGAAATCGTTAATGTTAGGGAACATAAACAATCCGTAGATAAGCAAAGCCAAGACTTCCTCAAATGCGCTCATATCTTGGATGCTGACGAAGTACCGAGCTTGATCAAACAGGAATTTAGAGGGCAATCCTTGAATTCCTCCTCTACTCACCATATGAGTTCTAATGTCGACTACATTCAAAGGAGTAGTTGCAGCAATGATAATGTCGTCAGGATTCTTTTCCAAACCGGAGTACGGATCTTGCGCGTACACGGGTATTCCAATCAGACGAGAGTACTCCTCTAACATAGGCATGAGCTGATAATCTGGAAAGGTGAAGCAGTGATACGTTGGATCGTAAAATTGTACCAAGGTGGGAAGGATCCCATCCACCATGTTGGTATTGAGCAAAGGCAGAAGTTTTCCATACTTCTCCTTGAAAGCCTGGGGGTTGACCACCAGTTTTCCGAGCTTTCCCAGTTCCTCGACCTGGGGAATCTTGAAGGTGTATTTCCTAGCTCTCTTTCTTCCGTAATCCATAATATAGATCCTTAAGTCCTTTCTCCGTTTCTCTCTTTCTATGAAGTTCAAAACGTTCGTTATTTAGTTTCCTTGAAAAACGACTCGAAAAAGACTCTTTTTGTTTTTAGTTGTTTATTAATGAATGATGCATGAATGCATGAATGCACACACAAGAGTTTTAAACAAACATGGCGTTGAAGGGTATAGTGGTCATGAAGTCCAAACGCAATCCCCGCCCCAATGGTAAACTAAGGTTAAGGATTTTTGTACCTGTAGAACGGGTTCTAGGGGTCTCAGAGTTTTTGCTCAACCTTAAAGATACGTTGATTGGTATCTATAAGAGAGTTTTCTCTGAGTGTAGTATCTGCGTGACAATTACTTCCGTAATCACCGCTCTACGTCCTAAAAAGGCTTTAAGTGGGGTTAATGTGTTTCTAGGTCCTCCTGGTACAAATCAGTCTCGGAATGCAGTGGCGCAGTTAATCACAACCAGCCAGGCAAATCCCAAGAGTAGACTTGGAAACCAAGATTAGAGGGCCTTCACCGGGAAGACATCCTCCATCCTATCTTATGTTGCACTCAAATCCGGGTATAGGATTTCTCACCACAAGGGGGAATCAAGCCCTTTCCCAATACAGAATAAACAAAATAAACAAATATATATGCAACAAACACATGAAATGACACAGAGGTTAGGCAGGACCTCTCTTGTTTGAGGGGGAATTTGGCATCCCTAATTCCTCATTGGGGCTGGACCAGCAATAGGTCAACCATTGGTTTGGATGAAAAACCAAGGTTTTTAACACTTATATCCCCAGCAGAGTCGCCGTCTTATCTGTGGTGTCGTTTTCTTTACCTCCCCGTTTCACTTGGGAGGACGGCACGCTAAACCCTTCACGCGAAATTTGGAAGGCGAATGCGCCCGTGGTGGGATGAATTTTGTTTCAGTTCTTCCTACGATATCACACGAACTTTCTTATTGTCCTACGAGTAGGAAAGGGAAAAAAAGATCTCAACTAAACCCTAGGAGTTTGCTAAGTGTGGGGATTTCACCTAGACTAGAAATTCTGGAGTCCGGGAGGTCGGTTGTACATAGGGAAGTGTTTAAACACCCTACATATCTGTAGTACTCTACAGGAACCTTCTTTGTGTCATTGTGATTTGTGTTTGCTGCTAATGATTGGGAAAGTTTCTCCTTTGTATTAGGAGAAGGAATTGAATTGATTAAAGAAAGACAGACAGACTGATAGACTGACTATTTTTGGTATTTTATTAGCTCGCTGAGATTCCTTGTGAACCTCATGCCTACATATCCCTAGTGGAAGTCGGAGCTTAATGTAGTTCGGGGAACTAACTAGGGAAAATAATTGTTTTTGGTGCCTTGCTTGAAGCTCAAGGTTGAAGCTTTGAATTAAATCTCTGTTTACAGTAAAGAGACATGAAATCATCTCTACAGAGAGGTATTTGTACTATTCTACCACAAACATTTAAAGGAGTGACAGAATAACTGAATTCATTTCATTCAAGAGGGGGACCTTACTTTTGTATGTGCAAGTATACCAGTCAAATGCCTCTTAAATGAAAGAAAAATGCTCATCCAAATTAGGGAAAGTTACCACATGTCTGGGTTTTACTGCCAGCTCATGCCTTTCAAAATCCTAAATGGGAGACTTGATTAAAATTGAAATTGAAATGGAAATGTTTGTTTGTTTGAATGTGGTAGAGTAGTAAAAATATCTCTCTATAGAGATAAGCTATGTCTATCTACTGTATAAAAGATTTGACTTTAGCTGGCTTGTATGAGGCCCAAGCTTGAGGCTTTTTGATTGATTTATTAATATTATTCTCTGGGAGATGACTCCACTGGGGATTAATTACAGGATATTTTTGTGTTCTGTACAAAGCCCAGAATTGAGGCTGACTCTATTTAGGGAGACTCTATTTGTGTGCCTTGTACAAAGCCCAAGGTTGTGGCTAACTGCTGAGGATAATTGAATGAATGACTCTATTTTATGTGCCTTGTACAAAGCCCAAGGTTGTGGCTGACTCTAGCTAGGGAAAACATTATTTTCTGCCTTGTACAAAGCCCAAGGTTGTGGCAGACTCTTAAATAAACTGAGTATGGATGACTCTATGGGGAAAAGATCCTAGGTGTTAGGAATCTTTGACACATGAAAATATGGTTTAAACTGCCTTGTACAAAGCCCAAGGTTGTGGCTACTGAATGATGAAGAACTCACTGGGGAGACTCTATTATCTGCCTTGTACAATGCCCAAGGTTGAGGCTGACTCTTGATAGGGGAGTTTTATTGTTTGGGTGCCTTGTATGAAGCCCAAGGTTGAGGCTAACTGTTTTTGTTGATTTTGACTCTACTGAGGAGATTTTATTTATTAAAAGACTGTTTTTCTTTGGAAGCTAACCCTTTCCAGGGATTTTGACTCAGCTGGAGAAATTATTTGGTAAAAGACTGACTTTATCATGTTTTTTGGAGGCTGACCCTTTCCAGGGGTTTTGACTCTTTTGGGGAAATTATCTCCTAAGAGAAATGAATCTTTATTTTTTGACATTTTTATTAATTGACTTTGGAGGCTAAGCCTTTCCAGGGAATTTTATTGAAAATGAAAGAAAGTGTGGAAGCTAACCCTTTCCAGGGAATTTTATTGAAATGATTGATTGATTTTAATTGACTTTGGAGGCTAACCCTTTCCAGGGGTTTTGTTGAAATGAAAGAATGTGTGGAAGCTAACCCTTTCCAGGGAATTTTCTTGAAATGATTGATTTTAATTGACTTTGGAGGCTAACCCTTTCCAGGGGTTTTTATTAACATGAAGGAATGTGTGGAAGCTAACCCTTTCCAGGGAATTTTATTGAAATGATGGATTGATTTGGAGGCTAACCCTTTCCAGGGGATTTTATTGAAATGATTGGCAGAAAGATTATCTAGTGGAGACTTCTTGTTTAAAGCCCAAGATGAAGGCTGACTCATGCTGAGGAGAAAATAAACATAGATCCTAGACTCTGCTAAGGAAGATTAATGAAGATAAGGGTGACAGAGCCTGTCCATGTCTCTCATTCCAAAAGGTGTACTCAATGCAAAATTGAGACAAACTTAGCTTGTTTAAAGTCTGGTTTAAATTGGAAGAAACTCACCAGGGTAGGCTAAAAGGTGACTAAAGACCTGTTCCTATGTTTATAAGAAACCTGATGGGTCCTTGTATACAAGCTCAAGAGGAAGCTGGAAATGCTTTTAAGAAGCCTGTGGGTCCTTGTACAAAGCCCAAGAGGAGGCTAATCGAGGGTCCTTGTTATAGCACAAGAGAAAGCTATGTAGTTTTGAACTTATTTTGGCTCTAAGCAAATGGGTAAGAGGTTTCACCGGGAATAATTCCTCTTTGGGGGGATGTGTCCTATTTTTTTTGGATTCTAGGGTTTTTGCCAAGATGTTTCACCGGGAATAATTCATCTTGGGGGTTTGAACTACAGATCTCTAATTAGGAAAGAGCCTTCACCGGAAAGACATTCTCAATCCTAGGTCATATTCCTATAATATATATATATATGGTTTAACTGTACTAGGGTTTATACTCAAACGTAGTTCTAAACTAATATATGCACAGTTTATATTTGACAGTAATTTAAATAAAGACTGTAAATTGAAAGCTTGTAAAGCCTAACCTGGATGGAGTGGAGGCCTTTGAAGAAGTATGTACAGAGCCTTACCAGTAATTGATGGATAACAGTTGAATATATATATGATAAACAGTTAAGGGTTTTTGAAAACAGAAGAAGTGAAGATAGAGAAAGGTCACATAGGTATCTGAAGAGTTTCACCGGGAATAATGCCCTTCAAATACCAGAAGAATGTTTTGAAAACAGAAAGAAGATTTTGAAAATACAGTTTTGAAAACAAGCTAAGAAGAGAAGGTTTTTGGGACTTGCACTCTATTAGAGGCCCAGTACTTTACAGTACTGGTTATGAGAGCAATTTGAAAATGATTTGTAAATGATATAAGGTTCTGTTGTTTAAGAACCTTAATCATTTGATTTGTTCGGAGATTGAAAACAGTTTTGAAAATTGACAAAAGTCAACTTAATTAGGGTAAAAATAAAGATTTTTACCTAATTAAGACCTAAACAATTAGGGTTTTATCATAAAATTATTTACAAAATGATTAGGTTAAAATAAAGTGACAATATATATTTAAAGTATTTAAGAAAACACTTAAAAACATACTATTTTAAACCTAATTAAAATACATGAAATAAATAATATTTTTATGATTTTTTTTGACTATTCACAAAATAGATATATTAAATAATAGGTGTATGAAAAATGAAGTGAAAATGATTTAATTTGATAGGTGAATCAATTGTGTGAAGTTGTGAAGAAAATAGGTGTGACAAGTGATAAAAAATTAGGAATGTCTCCACCAAGGCTTGAACTCACGCCCTTTAGGTCACATACCCAAAACCAAACCACTGGGCCAGCGCGCGCATGGTGATAGTGATACACATCCAACACATTATATTTTCAGATAAGCGTGTAAATCATGAAAAAAATAAAAGGAATAAAAAGTCTGGGGCGAGGGGGATTCGAACCCCAGACTTTGGGCATGAGGAGACTAAGAGCGCAGGTGTGGCCACTAGGGCAAGTTATTCAGTCGTTTATGAAACACCTATCATTAAATATAAAATAAACTCTGCCCTGAGGTTTGAAATTTGCGCGCCACCACCATTGTCATCTTCTTCCTCAAGCTCCAACAATTTTGGATTTCTGAACTCTCTCAATTCTCAACCATTTGCAGCGATATAAAGATGAAACTTGTTCTAAATTCACTCACGATTCTAAATATGTAACTAACATAGACTGATATTAACTACATCTAACTAATTTACCAGAAATCGTGAAGAACCCTAAAACTTAAAAATCAAATTAAATGGCTATACTGGAAGATAAATGAATGATGATAGAGGGTTTTCAATCCTCTGATGATGCTAAACAAGGTAGAATCGAGCTTTAACTCAAAGAGTGCTTAAATTAAATAAGTGAAGTCCAGGAACTTACCTCTGAAAATGGAGGTCGTGAGGATGATTGAGAGCACCTGGTTTTGAATGAATGATCTCAATAGCTTCCTTGAGACTCAATGATGCTAACTGAATGCTTATTGGAGCTTGAATCCTTCTGAATTGCTCTATGGACCTCCCTCGATTTAAGCTTCAAGTAGACATGGAGGTTGTTGAATTTGGAGTTACAGATGAGCTGCAGCCATCTGGTTAGCTTCACTATGACCTGAGGAGTGTGCCTGGATGATTGGCTTGGCTTGAAACCTCCTGAATTACTCCATGGTCCTCCAACTGCAAGTGCTCCAAATGAGAGGTGGAGGTGATGATTCTCCACGCCCAGAAGTGTTCCAGAGGTTTGGATCACCTCTAAATGCCTCCCTCAATGTGTTTGAATACTTATTTTCAAAGAGAGAGCTTTGGTTTGAAGAATCCGAGTCTTCTTGCCAAAGGACCTTTGAAAAAACTAAGTATGAAGAAAGAAAAGAGAAAGCAAGAATTCTGTTGCTTTGGTGTGTTTTTTGAATGAGAATGAGGCCTCTATTTATAGGCAATTGGTTCAGTATAGTTGCAGAAGAGTGAGCTTGCTTAATGAAAGAAGTTTGGTTCCTTAAGCATGAAGGAAGTTTGCAAATATCTCTTATGCAATGATGAGAATTTTGATTCCATTTGATCAATCCCCTAGCCCTCGATTTTGCTTGATCTTAGGGGACAATTCTGAGCCAGAAATGAGCTATAATTGGTTGGTGAGAAGATTCCTTGGGTGATTCATCAATTTGCCATAAATTCACAAATGTAATCATTACATAATCACATGTTCTTGTTTTTAGAATCTTCTTCAATCCTTATGGCATGGTGAAAATGAATGCATGGCATGTTTTCAGATGTGTTATGGGTCGTGTAGCATCCATAATTGAGGTCATGTGCACAAAATTCCAAAGTTCCAAAATGATGCATGACCTATAATTTCACTTCATGAGGCCAACTTTGAACAAGCATAACTCTTAGCTCAAAATGAATTTGGAGAAGGTTGAACACAATTTGGAAAGCCCTAAACATCTACTTCAAATCATTAGTTTGGAGTTTCTTCAAAATCTTTTGGCAAATTTGTGAAAAATGAGGCCAAAGTTGGAAGAAAACTAGGTTAAAACACTTAGAAAAATTTCTAAGTGTTTATGGCCTAAAACTCCAAAATTTCCAAAACTCTTAAATGATTGATCTTTTGAAAAAAGTTCCTTTGTAAGATGTTGTTTTATTTTGCAAGATCTACAACTTTCATGTTGGAAGTTTTTTGAGTTGTGTAGGTGAAATTTTGAGTTCTCACCATGCCTTAAAAAACCCTAATTCCCGACTTTTCGCTCCTTGATGAATTTCTTTGAATTTCTTTGGTCAAATGACTTTAATATCCATATATTGATGATATTGATCCTTGAAAGTCATGGTTTGACCAAAAATCTTAAAAGTCAATGGTGATCCCATACAGTTGACTTTTTCCTGGTAAGGTGAGATTTTGGACTTTTGTGTAGAATCAAGATCTTCTCCTCAAATGAATGATGTAAATGGATTATATTTAGGTAGTAGAGATTCTTGAATCATGTCTTGAGTTTTGGATCCATGCCCTGATTAAAAGTCAACTATCTTGGTGAATTAGGTCAAAAACCCTAATTGTCGACCAGAGGACAATGATGAGTGTAGACTTTGAATTGAGGTGTAATGTCCAGTGGATCTTGTCATATGAGTTATTTGAAGATGATTGATGTCTTTGAATGGTTTCCTGGGGCTTTTTAGGGTTTCCCAAAGGTGATCCCTGATTTTAGTCCTTGATAGGCTCCAAACCCTAGTCTGTTGATCTGAGTAATTCTGTACTTAGATGACTGGGTGTCTAATCAATCATAGGTGAAATAATGAGGCTTTTGAGTCTTATGATTGTATTAGAGACTAATCCCTCTATTGATTGATCATTTGCCTGAGTTTTCTTGTCTTTGAACACCCTCGATTGAATGCCAGACTGCCCTGGGTACTTACTTTGACTTGATGAAAATCCTGAAGATATGTTATCTTAGGGGGGTCAAAAATTAGGGTATGACAGCGGCCACCAACCAACAAACGGACGCGAGCACCTCCCTCCGATTCAGTCGCACACGGATGCATCTCGACGTGACGCAGCCGAGGGTCACGCGACCACCTTCTCCATCGGCAACCACGTCCAGATCCTCGAGCACCTCCGCCTTGCCATCAACTGGTACACCATCAATCACATTCAGATTCGAATTCGTTGGCGTAAGTTTTCGGTCATGGCGGAACCAAGGAGAAGTTGTTGTGTGTTGTTTGTTTTCCTTAATTGAGAAGTAGCAGAGGAAATAATAGATGGGGGCAGACCGAATTAAGAGGATATGAGGTTTTTTTTTTTCTTTTATTAATTTCTTTTGTTTCTTATACATATAATGATAATTAAAAGAAGAAGAATAAGACTCATACAGTAAGTTAAAAAAAGCAAAATGGAAAGTATAATATCACGTTAGCCATTTTTTTTTATCTCTTTTTTTTGTTCTGTTCTTATTAGTGTTAATAGTAATAATTTTTCTCTTTTAGAAATTTAGGTTTAGTATATTTGAATTTTTTCTTTTAGGTTTAATTCATGATGATTGTCACCCCATTTGATTCTACACCCCTAGTTTACCAATCTTTCACTAAAGAATTTTAGGTTCTATTTTATAATTGTAAGTAGGTTAATTATATAATTTAATTTAGGTTAAAGATTAACTTAAAGTTGGGTTAATAATATAATTAAATATAAAATTTATTATTCATTTCGATTAATTAGTCGCGATGGGTAATAATCGATTATTTAATTAATCAATTAAAATAATAAAAATACATTTTATTTTGCTAAATGGTTTTAACCAAATCTATTGGTTACGATGATTAGCATTCCTTTATCAATTCGTTATTATTTGTAATCAAAGCTATTGATTATGAGGGATAACGATAAAATTAAATAATTAAAACACATCAATTTGCTTACGGTGATAATCGAATTAATCGATTAGAATAATTAGCAATGCTTTTATTAATCTGTTAATTATGGTGACCAAACCTATTGATTATCGCGATTAATAGTACAAATTAAAACCAGGGTTGTACGCCCAAAACTTAAAACATTCAAAACACACTAAACCACGACACTACGAATTTTCATCCTTGTCAGTCAGGCAATTCAAAATGCCTTTCAAATCACAAACTACGACAGGCCAGTCAAAAAGCCTTCAAACAATCAAATTCTAATTTTAAGGCGTACAACCCTGTGCCCGAACTACGTTGACTCTGATTCTCCATAAGGAGATACGTAGGCACTTGGCAACAAGGCGAGTCCCCCTTCCTCTAAATTCTAATCCTGTCAATATACTTAGCCTTATAATTACTCTCTGTCACCTTTCTTTATAAACCTTGCCATAAACCTTTATCTTTGAATGTTAGCCTTTAGGAAAGGGTTAAGGGTGCCTAACACCTTCCCTCGACCTGAATATAGTATCTTACCCTGATCTCTATACTGCGTAGGGTTTCCTATTCGCCCTTCAGAATAGGTGGCGACTCTAAAACTATAATTTTTAGGGCAGGTTGCTACACATCCATACTCTTTTGGCTTGCAATTTGCAATTGCATGAATTGGCTAAGAGTGTCCTCGATTGAAAGCTTTGTTTGTTGAGGTTGTTGATTGTAACCACCTTGATAAGGATTTTGACGATTCGATGGACCCGCATCCGGCCTCCATCCTTGTTGATAACCTTGATTACCTCTTTGTTGGTAACCTTGGTTATTGTTGTAAGGTTGTTGTCTCCCACCATAACCTTGATTAGGATTAGACACATAATTCACCTCTTCACCCGGTGGAGGACAAAAACCAGTTTGATGGTCACCCCTACACAATTCACAACACATCACCTGTTGATTTTTAGAAGGGATCCCATGTATCTCTTTGATTTGTTGAGGGAGTTTTGACATTTGTTGAGTGAGCAATTCTACTTGTTGTGTCAATAACTTGTTTTGAGCAAGTATTGCATCACTAGTATTCAATTCAAGAACTCCTGGTTTTCTTTGCGATATACTACGGTTGTGTTGCCCTTGATGATCATTCAAAGCCATCCTATCAATGATAGCAATTGCTTCAGCAGCTGTTTTTGACATCAACGAACCACCCGCGGTAGCATCTAAAAGAGTTTTTGGTTGAGGTTGGAGTCCATTCCTAAAGATATGGATTTGAGACAATTCATCAAACCCATGACCTTTGCATTTTCTAACCATGGACTTGAACCTCTCCCATGCTTCATTGAGAGATTCATTCGAACCTTGAGAGAACACCGCAATAGAAGTTTTCGCTTCCATGAACCTATTGTGAGGAAAGAACCGATCCAAGAACTTCTCTTCTAACTCGTTCCAATTTGTCATGACATTATTTGGTTGATCAAGGTACCATTCCTTAGCTTTTCCAATTAAGGAATGAGGAAAGAGTCTCCTGAACACCTGTTCTTCTTCGGCTTCCGGAGCACCAATTGTTCCGGCGATCTCGTAGAACTTTGTTAGATGAGTAAATGGATCCTCGTGATCTGCCCCTGTGAAAGGATTCTGATAAAGTAATTGAAGTAACCCCGTTTTCATCTCGGAGTTTCTTCCATTGGCTTGATCACAAGCAAATTGTGCATTGAGTCGAGGGCTATTAACACAAGGCCCTCGAGCTGGAACATTAGGATCCGCAGCCATTTCTTCCTCAACCAAGTTTTCAACCGGAGTTGAAGAAGAAGATGCTTCTTCTTTTTGTCTTCTTTCCCTAGCTAGTTGTCTCCTCCTACGAGTTTTGCTATTCTCTCTACGAGTAGTCCTCTCAATCTCAGGATCAAAAAGGAGTTGATCTGCAGGTATACGTCCTCGCATAAACGGTAATCTGAAAAACTAACCAAGCAAATTAACAAACACAAGGAAAATAAATTTAGAAACAAGATATTAATTATAAGACTCAATACAAAACAAACTATTGCAATGCTCGCAATATCTAAACAACAATCCCCGGCAACGGCGCCATTTTGTTGAAAGAGTATTGTGGTGTACTTTTCGTTTATATCGTATCCACAGGGATTATTGCGATATCACCGCCGTTCTATAGACTATTTTGTCTTGAGTTAATGTTACTTTAGTTTTGGATTTGCAAAAGATCATTTAACAATTTTAGTAGCAAAGAGTAAATTTATGAAAGTTCTAAGTTAAAGAAAATGTATCAAGATTTGATTTCATCAACCTAAATGTGTATGTTTCCTTATAAATATATGCCTATGAACTTGCTAACGATCAATATAATTACGTATCAACGTCTATATCGTCCGTGTCCGCAATGATATAGCTAGATTTACCGTATTGTTTAACCGACGATTTCTCCACCATTTAAACAATACAAGTAACATTTTAAAAACCGATACTTAGTAAACATCAAACGCTAAATCCATGTCTGCAACTTATAGTTTGAAAGATGATAAGTTAGGTCTAGATACAAACATTGATGTCTCAAACATTTATACCATAGAAAAGCTTTAATAAACAAACTAAACCATCTATATTGATCATCACTTGTTCATACACAATATATTCACAAGAAATACATACAAAAGGTTAGGAAGATTACATCTTATCTTGATACAAAAGAGATTTAGTTATCCATGAGAATGGAAGCTTGCTCAAGAAGGAAAGGATGAAGATCAACAAGCATCAAAGGCGATTAATCAACGATCAAGGCTTCGAATCTTCAACTCTTAGTTTGCTACAGTGTTTTGTGCTCTTCTTTCTCTCTTAATATCTATCTCTATATGATCTGGCCCATAAACAATTAAACAAAGTTTCGCAAACCGCGCTTAGCGCGGTGTAGCTCGCTAAGTGCGCTATCAAAAATTGCTAAACCGCCCAAACGCGCTAAGAGGGCTCCAGACCTCGCTTAGTGCGGAACTTTCTGCCAGAACTTCCTTCTTTTCTTCAAAACCGCGCTTAGCGGGCCCAACCTCGCTTAGCGCGATACCTCTTTCCAGCAATCCTTGGTTTTGGTCTTGGAACATCTTCAAAGCCCTTTTTCCATGGTCCAACACAGATTGCAAAGATAAGAACTATTCAACAATAATATAAATATAAGAATATATATATATATATATATATATATATATATATATATATATATATATATATATATATATATACCAAATGATAATAAAATACTACTATTAACCACAAAAAGACTTGAGAGTTACCAAAAATTACCTAAGATATTTACACAAATTGGTAACTAACAGTTATAATGCCCGTTTTTATTTTAATTATTTATGTTATGTGCATTGTGTGAGTTATGTATTAATTATATGCTTAATTGATTTTATGTTAGTTTATTTGAGAATTATTAGTAAATAACATAAGTTAGTAATGTTATTAGTTATTGGGCCTAAGTCGGTATTAGTAATTGAGAGGTGCTAAATAGAGCCCATTAGTAATTTGAGTTTTAGTGAAGGTATAACAAAACAAGGGTTTTAGAGAATAGAAGATTAGAATCTCATTTGGTGAAAAATTGGGAAAAGAAGAAAAAGAAGAGAAGAGAAGAGGGGAAAGAGAGATTGAAGCTAGAGTTGTCTTCAATCCAAAACCCAAGGTAAGGGTGGGGTTCTTTCATGCTAAAGGGTAGTATGATGAAGTTTAGGGTGGGTTAGATTGTATGTAGAAACCATGAATTGAATGTTGTAGAAACCCTAAGTTTTTGATGAATTTCCAAGAATTTGTGATTGAAACCATGTTTTTATTGATGATTGATGATTAAAGATGCTAGATACTATGATTATATGTGTTTAATTTCTGTTTGGAATGAGTTTTGAGTGGTGGGTGTGTGATTTCGCAATTCTCTGTTTGCTGTTATTTTTCAGCATAATCGCATGTCCGCTAAGCGGCCTCAACTCGCTAAGTGGATGTTGTTTGTGTTTGAAAAATAAAGTGAGCTCGCTAAGTGGAGCTGGTCTGCTAAGCGGAGCTCAGATTTTGGTTCGCTTCTTTTTTTAGTTTGAAGAATTTGCATTTCAATAAGCGTGCTGGAGGGCCGCAAAGCGGATCCTATTATGCAAAACTTGTTCAAACTTTGAAATGATGTATCTTTTGATCCGTAACTTCTTTTTAAGTGCTGTTTGAACCTCTGTGAAGCTCTAATTGATGTCCTTCTAATGAAAATGACTTGAAAACCTTTGGATATATTTTTGAAACCTTTCCTTGAATTGTATCTTGTCGATTTAATGATGTTTTGTGAAATAGTATGTGATGTATGTTTGTAATCCCGTAACGACGTGTTTGAGATGTGGTGAATTACCATGATAGTAATGATACGCTTATTGCCAGAGAACCTTGGCATTGAGTTAGTGATGTTTGAGACGATATATGATGTGTTGCTTATGTTGATTATGTTGCTTAAGTTGATTATGTTGCTTATGTTGTTTAAATCGTGTTTATGGATGTACATCATTTGAGTCGCATCCATTGCATTGTTTAAGACGGCCTTAATGGCAAATGTTTGAGACGACCTTAATGTAAAATGTTTGAGACGGCTCAGTGGCAATTGTTTGAGACGGGAGCTTTACTCCAACGGCACCGCATGCATTTGTATAAGTTGAGTCGCATATTGAGTCGCATTTTGAATATTTGTGATTATGATGTGAATGTTGTGATATGACGATGATATTGGATATGTTATTGTATTTGGATAATAACATTGTGGTTTGTGATGAGAAGTGGTGAACTATGTATGATTCTTATCCTTGCTTTGAATATTATCATACTTTCCTTTATAATGAATGATATCTCACCCCTCTGTTTGAATGTTACCCTTTGTTGGTAACGTGCAGGTAACAACGTGGAGTAGTCGTTTACCTATTAGCTCAAGTCGGTGTGTCAATGCTCTGATATGTAGCACTCAGGGGGATGTTTGTGATACATGCTTGTTTCTTGCTTATGTTGATTATCTCCTGTTGGATTTTGTTGTTATGTTTTGTCGAGACATGTTGGATATGTTGTGCCATGTTGGCAAAGATGTTATGACTTCGAACTTATGTTGATTTTGAATTCCGCTGCGATGTTATTAAGTTATTCGAATTTGAATGATCGATGATGTATGAGTTTTCCTCCGATATAAGTGTTATGTATCTGTGACTTATGAGCATGAGTTGTTAATTGTTTAAGTTGATATATGTGACGCCTCGAATGTGATGTTGGTTTTGAGATTTTGTACTCTAATTTTCCATATTAAATGTGGGGTAGATTTCGGGTGTTACATTTAGTGATATCACAGCAAGTTGGTCGGTCCGGCCAAGTGTCGAGTCGTAGTGTAGTCTAAAAAGACCTGTATTGTTATTTGTGTAGTCCACGTTTTTGGAGAAGGTAACGAAATTTGCAGAAATTTACATATGATAGACCATGTTTTTGGAGAAGGAAAAGAAATTCCAAAAATTGCATAGTATAGTCCACGTTTTTGCAGAAGGGAAAGAAATTTGTAGAAATTGCATATGATAGACCACATTTTTTGGAGAAGGGAAAGAAATTCTATAAATTGCATATGATAGTCCACGTTTTTGGAGAAGGGAAATATATTTCTTGAAATTGCATATGATAGTCCACGTTTTTAGAGAAGGAAAAGAATTTTTTAGAAATTGCATATGATAGACCAATTTTTTTTGGAGAAGGGAAAGAAATTCCAAAATTTGCATATGATTGTCCATGTTTTTGGAGAAGCGAAGAAATTTGTAGAAATTGCATAAGACAGCATTTTTTGGAATAGGGAAAGAAATTCTATAAATTGCATATGATAGTCCACGTTTTTGGAGAAGGGAAAGATATTTCTAGAAATTGCATATGATAGACCATGTTTTTGGAAACAGGAAAGAAATTCTAGAAATTGCATTTAATAGTCCACATTTTTGGAGAAGGGAAGGAAATTTGCCCAAATTACATATGATAGACAATATTTTTGAAGAAAGGAAAGAAATTCCCAAAATTGTATATGATTGTCCATGTTTTTGGAAAAGGGAAAAAATCCAAAAGTTGCATATGATAGTCCACATTTTTTTAGAAGGGAAAGAAATTCTAGAAATTACATATGCTAGACCAAGTTTTTGGAGAAGGGAAACAAATTCTAGATATTGCATATGATAGTCCACGTTTTTGAAGAAAGGAAAGAAAGTCCTAAAATTGTATATGATAGTCCACGTTTTTAGATAAGGGAAAGAAATTCCAAAAATTACATATAATAGTCCACGTTTTTGGAGAAGAGAAAGAAATTTGCGTCAATTGTATATGATAGACCACATTTTTGAACAAAAGGAAAGAAATTCAAGAAATTGTATAGGATAGTCCACGTTTTTGGAGAAGAGAAAAAATTCCAGAAATTGCATATGATAGTCCACATTTTTGGAGAAGGTAAAGAAATTTGCATATGATAGACCACGTTTTTGGAAAAGGGAGAGAAATTCCAAAAATTGCATAGTATAGTCCATGTTTTTGCAAAAAGGAAAGAAATTTGTAGAAATTGCATATGATAGTCCATATTTTTTGGAGATGGGAAAGAAATTATGTAAATTGCATATGATTGTCAATGTTTTTGAAGAAGAGAAAGAAATTTGTAGAAATTGCATATGATGGACCACATTTTTTGGAGAAGGGAAAGAAATTCTATAAATTGCATATGATAGTCCAAATTTTTGGAGAAGGAAAAGATATTTCTAGAAGTTGCATATGATATACCACATTTTTGGATACGGGAAAGAAATTCTAGAAATTGCATATAGTAGTCCACATTTTTGGAGAAGGGAAAGAAACTTGCAGAAATTGCATATGATAGACCATGCTTTTGAAGAAAGGAAAGAAAATCCTAAAATTGTATATGATAGTCCACGTTTTTGGAGAAGGAAAAAAAATCCTGAAATTACATATGATAGTCCTCGTTATTGAAGAAGGGAAAGGAATTCCTTAAATAGGATAGGATAGTCCATGTTTTTTGAGAAGGGAAAGAAATTTGTAGAAATTGCATAAGGTAGACCACGTTTTTGGAGAAGGGAAAGAAATTCTAAAAATTGCATATGATAGTCTACGTTTTTTAAGATAGGAAAGAAATTTCTAAAATTGTATATGATAGTCCACGTTTTTTGAGAAGGGAAAGAAATTCCAGAAATTACATATAATAGTCTACGTTTTTGGAGAAGGAAAAGAAATTTGCAAAAATTGCAAAAGATAGACCATGTTTTTGGAGAATGGAGAGAAATTCCAAAAATTGCATAATATAGTCCATGTTTTTTCGGAAGGGAAAGAAATTTGTAGAAATTGCATATGATAGTCCACATTTATTGGAGATGGGAAAATAATTCTATAAATTGCATATGATAGTCCACGTTTTTTGAGAAGGGAAAGATATTTCTAGAAATTGAATATGATAGTCCACGTATTTGGAGAAGGGAAAGAAATTTTTAGAAATTGCATATGATAGATCACGTTTTTTGGAGAAGGGAAAGAAATTCTAAAAATTGCATATGATTGTCCATGTTTTTGGAGAAGGGAAATAAATTTTTAGAAATTGCATATGATGGACCACATTTTTTGGAGAAGGGAGAGAAATTCTATAAAATGCATATGATAGTCCATGTTTTTGGAGAAGGGAAAGATTTTTCTAGAAATTGCATATGATAGACCACATTTTTGGAAATGGGAAAAATATTCTAGAAATGGCATATGATAGTCCACATTTTTGGAGAAGGGAAAGAAATTTGCAGAAATTGCATATGATAAACCATGTTTTTGAAGAAAGGAAAGAAATTCCTAAAATTGTATATGATAGTCCACGTTTTTGGAGAAGGGAAAAAATTCTAGAAATTGCATATCATAGTCCTCGTTATTGGAGAAGGGAAGGGAATTTCTGAAATTGCATATGATAGTCCGTGTTTTTTGAGAAGGGAAAGAAATTTGCAGAAATTGCATTTGCTAGACCACGTTTTTGGAGAAGGAAAAGAAATTCTAGAAATTGCATATGATAGTCCACGTTTTTGAATAAAGGAAAGAAATTCCTAAAATTGTATATGATAGAACACGTTTTTGAAGAAAGGAAAGAAATTCCATCAATTGTATATGATAGTCCACGTTTTTGGGAGAAGAGAAAAAATTCCAGAAATTGAATTTGATAGTCCACGTTTTTGGAAAAGGGAAAGAAATTTGTAGAAATTTGCATATGAAATTCTAGAAATTCTAGAAATTGCATAGTATAGTCCATGTTTTTGGGGAAGGGAAGGAAATTTGTATAAATTGTATATGATAGATCACGTTTTTGGAGAAGGGAAACAAATTCTAAAAATTGCATATGATAGTCCAAGTTTTTTGGAGAATGAAAAGAAGTTTAAAAAATTGCATATAATAGACCAAATTTTTTCGTAAAGGGAAAGAAATTCCCTAAATTGCATATGATTGTCCACGTTTTTGGATAAGGGAAAGAAATTTGTAGAAATTGCATATGATAGACCACGTTTTTGGAGAAGGGAAACAATTCCAGAAATCGCTTATGATAGTTCATGTTTTTAGAGAAGGGAAAGAAATTTCGGAAAATGCATATGACAGTCCACGTTTTTAGAGAAGGGAAAGAAATTCCAAAAATTGCATACGATAGTCCATGTTTTTGGTGAAGGGAAAGAAACTTGTTGAAATTGCATATGATAGACCATGTTTTTGGAAACGGGAAAGAAATTCTAGAAATTGCATATAATAGTTGTAACACCCTTCTAAACCCCGCGGAAAATTTAACAAAAATCAGAGTTAAACATGAAGAAGGGTATTACAACTCCAACAAAATTAACAAATATTCATGTCATGCCATAAAGGAACGATAAGCCAAAAATTATTCAGATATCATGTTAACACAGCGGAATATTCTTAACAACTGAATAATTAAACATCCAGAGTCGGAGACTCACGACCAGAGCATGACACAGACCCAACTGACTCTAACGAATTACTTGACGAGCTAATCCTCACCAAGTACACAAGCTACTCCTCAATCTGAAAACAATGTTATAGGAATATAAACAATACAACTTCATTCATACATTATTCACCCAAATTCAATTATATTCAGATAGTATAGCAACATTCATCAGATACAATCATCCATACCAAATACACACAAATTATAACATTGGACTACTTCCATTCATGTTACAATTATACACAACAACCTAATGCAATGCAACTAAATGCATGTGGTACCAAACATGGGATAACCCATCTCACTGATCCACCACCATAAAGATTCGGCTACTTCTCTCACCAATTTCACACAATGGGAATTAGCTACCGCTGTCCCACCACCATAAGGGATACAGCTCACAACATGATTATGAAATGCATGCATCACATACCACATGCTAATCATCAATACCAAACAACTGAACAATCATAATCATCAACCGATGCAATAACAATAGCCACACAATAGTTATGCTATTTCTTTTCAACCATCTCAAATATACATTTTACATCAGCAACACATGTATATTAATCATCAATCACAACCAAGACGAGTTAATAGTCAAAACATTCACCAGTGCATTTGTACGCATAAACCACCACAACCAATTAAATCAAGTGTTTTAAAATAAAAATCGAGTCACAACTCAAAAAACTATTTTATTGCGTAAATCGCTTAATTAACTTCACTGTGCTCAAAACGGCACATCAAACGGACTAACAGTTAAAAAGTTATGCATCGTTAAACTTTTAAAAAAGTCCCAAACATCAACAGCACGCGGCGCCAACTTGGTTCGTGGCGCGAACTGAGCGTTCCAAAAATCCTTGGCTCTCTGCCAAGCTATTCGCGGCGCAAACACCTGTACGCGACGCGAAACGAGAATAAGTTACGCCTTCGCGGCGCCAACACAGGTACGCGGCGCGACCTGTGCGTATCACAACACCCTGGCATTCTGCCCACCTGTTCGCGGCGCCAACCCTGTGCACGCGGCGCCAACCGGCGATTTCAGAAACCCCGACCTGCAGAAAACAGCATTCTATACATCTCAAATGCCCTCAAAATCATATCAGTACGAATTTCAGAAAATGAACCACACATACAACACAATTTGCACATTTACACATACTTCTAATCATGCTTAACATCATTATTCAACACCAATCATCATTCACAACATAAATTGAACCAAAGTTCTATAAACCCCAAAACCCCAAACCCGACATACAATCCAATTCAGAATCCTAACATACAAACTCTATTGAATCATTCATACAACCCATAATAGAGGTTAATGAGAAGAATCCCCCCTTACCTCGATATCAAATTCTTGGATGCCCTTGCTCTTCACTCTTGCTCTTCTCCCAATTTCACGTTCAGCTCTTTTCTTCTCCCTTTTGGTTCTCTTTTCACAAAATCCTCCTCTTTTCTATTTTATGAAAATATAACCTTATTTTAGAAAAAAGGCTGTGCAACTGACACACCCCCCAATTGCTACTTGCGACACTGGCCCATTAGCCTTATTAATCCATATTTCTCAAATAATTCAATTAATTCTATTATTTAATAAAAAAAATTAATTAAATTAAATAAAGAAATTTATGGGGTGTTACAATAGTCCACATTTTTGAAGGGAAAGCAATTTGCAGAAATTGCATATGATAGACCATGTTTTTGAAGAAAGGAAAGAAAATATGAATATTGTATATGATAGTCCACGTTTTTTGAGAAGGGAAAAAATTCCAAAAATTGCATATGATAGTCCTCGTTATTGGAGAAGGAAAAGGAATTCCTGAAATTGCATATGATAGTCCCCGTTTTTTTAGAAGGGAAAGAAATTTGCAGAAATTGAATATGCTAGAACATGTTTTTGGAGAAGGGAAAGAAATTCTATAAACTGCATATGATAGTCCACGTTTTTGAAGAAAGGAAAGAAATTCCTGAAATTGTATATGATAGTCCACGTTTTTGGAGAAGGGAAATAAATTCCAGAAATTGCATATGATACTCCACGTTTTTAGAGAAGGGAAAGAAATTCTAGAAATTAAATATAATAGACCACGTTTTTGGAAAAGGGAAAGAAATTTGCAGAAATTGCATATGATAGACCATGTTTTTGAAGAAGGAAAGAAATTCCAGAAATTGTATATGATAGTCCACATTTTTAGAGAAGGTAAATAATTCCAGAAATTGCATATGATAGTCCACGTTTTTAGAGAAGGGAAAAATTCCAAAAATTGCATATGATAGTTCTAGTTATTAGAGAAGGGAAAGGAATTCCTGAAATTGCATATGATAGTCCAATTTTTTAAGAAGGGATAGAAATTTGCAGAAATTGCATATGCTAGACCACGTTTTTGGAGAAGGAAAAGAAATTCTATAAATTGCATATGATAGTCCACGTTTTTGAAGAAAGGAAATAAATTCCTAAAATTGTATATGATAGTCCACGTTTTTGGAGAAGGGAAATAAATTCCAGAAGTTGCATATGATAGTCCACGTTTTTGGAGACGGGAAAGAAATTTGCAGAAATTTACATATGATGGACCATGTTTTTGGAGAAGGGAAAGAAATTCTAGAAATTGCATTGTATAGTTCACATTTTTGGAGAAGGGAAAGAAATTTGTAGAAATTGCATATGATAGACCACATTTTTTGGAGAAAGGAAAGAAATTATATAAATTGCATATGATAGTCCACGTTTTTTGAGAAGGGAAAGATATTTCTAGAAATTGCATATGATAGACCATGTTTTTGGAAATGGGAAAGAAATTCTAGAAATTCACAAATGAAGAAGAGTTAACCTCGTGAATAACCATTGAAGAATCCTCTTCCAGCTAAGAAGATGAAGCTTGCACGAAAGTATCTCACAAGGAAGATGATAATGAGGGTTTCTTTGTAACTTTTATGAAGCCTTAGACCATATTAAATAAATTTGGTTAAGGAAAAAGTAAACTCTTGAGTATATAGTGGTTTGATGTCTTTGACACAAGAACGATCAATGATAGTGTATCAACGATGATGATCAAAGAAAATTTCTTATTGAGGATGATCTCAACATCTCCGATATATGATCAGCTAGCCCAATAGTAGGATGAGTAGATACGTCTATGGTGGACATATCTATCTTATTGTTTAACCAACTCTTGTATCCAAAAATCCGTTGAGAAGGACATGCCACAATGTCTCGGTGTTCCATTAAAAGGGGGAAGTTTTTATCAAGACTTCTTGATAATTGAGGTAGAACATTATTTTAAAGGTGTAATAATCAGAAAAATCTGATTAATCATTTAAAATAGTGCGTTTAATTTTTACTCATAAATCAAAATTACCTTCCTAACCAAAATAAATGAGGTTTCTAGTCTTTTATAGAAAAGGGGTGAAAATAAACTTGGCAGAAGTACAAAAGAGAAAGCAGACCCAAAATAAAAAATGATGAAAATAGCCTAAGAAATCGAGTTGCATCATAATCCAATTGGTTGGATGCCCTCAAATTTTGAAAATTTAAAATTTTCCGTATACATCAACGACTAGGTGTTTGGGAAATAAATGCAACGACTACCAACAACAACTGACTCCCAAAATTTAAAGCTTCCAATAGATTAGAAACTCCACCCAATCAATTGGTCTGTGATTATAAATAGAGGTAAGGTCTCACTTCTTTCTCATCTCAACTTACCTCTCCTGTACATTGCATTAGAAACCTCTAAGTTATCTCATTCTCTCATCATTACCTCTGAATGGAACCAAAAAAACTCGATCATCTCAAGTCTCTTCGTCTTTGTTCTCTTAAAACTTTTCTACTCAAGAAAAAAAGAACAATTTCAATCGTTACTTTGCTGAAATAGAATTATACATCTCTCGTTACTTATATGAGGAGCTTTTCAAATATTTTCTCTTTGTAGAAGCCTTAAAAAAGGCCTAGTTAAGAAACTTCATTTTAGATGAAGAGCTTTTTAAAATCAAAACTAATAAAATGAACAGAGATCTTAGGTTCGAGGGTTGGTTATGTAATTGGAAGGTATTAGCACCCCTCACATCTACGGTACTTCATAGGAACCTCTTTGAAAATATATCTTATTGTTGTTGTTGTTTTTGTTTTTGCGTTTTGTTTAAGTAGAGTGGGATGGTGAGGAAAGAAATTTTAAAAGTGTGCTCAGCAAGATATCACATCTTGTGCCTACATACCCCTTTAGCAATAGGGAAGTCAGAGCATTTGTAATTCCCCTTAATAGGAAAATAAAGAGCCAAGTGGCAAAATCTTTTTGGGTGTTGAGTTTTAACAATACTCAATGGGTTTTTAAAATTTTAAGCTTAAATAATACTTAACAAGTTTTAATAAGGTGCCAAGCTTTAACAATACAAGGCAAATGGTAATTTAAAAAGATTGGTGGTTGAGCCTTAACAATATAAAACTAGGGTTGATTTAAAAGAGGTTGAGCTTTAATGATATAAAACAATTTTTAAAACAGGGAGAAAGTGCTAAGCTTTAACAATACTAAGCACAAAGTAAAAGAGGAGGAAAAGGGAGTGAGTACCTTGACAATTTTAGTCAATATCATTCCATTCCTTTGAATTTTTTAGCATCAATCATATATCTCAAGCAAGCATATAAAAGAAAGCATCTCAAGTGGTGTGTGTGAGACATATGTGTATCATGGATACAAATAAGGGTGAGTATAAACAAAGATATCAATGTATAAACCCAAGTATAAAAGATGTTATGAATAAAAGGGATGACATACCTCAAAGTCAGTCATATCATATATGTATGAGTATGATGTGATGATGGATGAATATCTCATAAATGTGGGGTTAGCAGGCAATGTATATATACAAAGATAGAGACATAACCAAAGTATAAAGTATAAAAATGTAAATCAACAAGCATGTATGTACAAGTGGATAAACAAATAGATCATGGTAATCAAGTCAAATATCAATATGGTGTTGCATTGAGATCAAAAGATCAAAGGGTCTTGGATTAGGGTTTTGATTATGTACACTAACCTAAACCTAATCATTTAAAAGTCTAAATAAATCCTAGGTGAATCAACTAAGGGATCATGCTTTTCTTTTCAAGATAGACTCATCTTAACCCTAATTGGTTCACATAAATATGTACAAGTCATTTGGTAAGAAATCATTTTGAAAACATTTGATTTAAAGGCTTTTAAAGGGCATAAAAATTAATGTTTTTGATTTAATTTAAAAGGACTTAAATAAATATTATTTTTATGATTTTAAAATATTTTCATAAAATATGTCATTTAAATAAGGAGTGTGTAAAAAATCAAGTGAAAATCAATTAATTTGCTATTTTAAATTAATTATCAAAGTTGTAAAGAAAATGGACAAAACAAATGATTAAAATTATGATTTTCCTCCAGAGGACTTGAACCCACACCCTCTTGATCACAGTTTAAAACCTTAGCCACTGGGTCAGGTTTTGCACCCCAACATTTTCCCTATTCTTTTAACATTAATTGGCTTGTGTTTCATTATCATATGCATCCATACATTGAGATGGGATCAAGGTTCTTTGGTGCTCAGTGGCTTCATCAAGCTATAGAAGATGTTTGTTTCGCCAATTAACGCGAGGAGGATCTATTATCCTCATTCTTCACTATCTAACTTCCTAAACACCCATGTAAACCCCCTTACCTCAAAATTTTCGATCGTTGAACCTTTGGCCTCTTGGGATCTACCATTATCTTCTTTCTTAAGCTTTGAACTCAATTTCACGATCTGACAACACTTCCCCTCATATTATCTATTTATTTAACCTAAAACTCTCAATTGTTTCTCCAACCCTTCAACTCTTCTCATACCCCCACTAAACCTCTATTTCTATTATTATTTTATTTTTAATTCAAATAATACTCTAAATTAATTAAAATAACAATGATCTAATTATCCTAATAATTTAATTATCTTACTTAAAATAATAATTCTATTATTCTCACTAAATCTCACCACGCTCTCAGCTTTTTACTCAAAACACCGATGTTTCTCTAATTTTAAATAAAATTCTATTTTCTCCCAAATCTAAAATATCTTTTCTTAATATTCTAGTATCTAATTAAAATAAACAAACTAATATAAAATTTAATTAAAATTAGATAACTTAAATTGGGGTGTTACAACTCTCCCTCACTTAAAGGATTTCCCCCCTCGAAAATCTCCTACTAAAACATCTCTGACTAAGACTCCCTCAATTGGTTTTCTTGTGGAGATTGAATGTTGTTGTTCTTGTTATTCTTGTTGATGTGGTATCATAATTTAAATTTTGTTTAAATTATAGGTGTTTAACGATCGAACAATATTCACACAAGAAGATATAAATGACATTCATTCACGTTGGGCTGGTTGTTTCCTAGAGTTTTTTTACTTACAAGCACGCTAATTTCTCTTGATTGTTGCCTTGTTAATTGGTTAACCAATTATATATATGTTTGTTGTAAAAAAATGTATGTGTGCCATTTTCGGTTTGATATAAACAATATATTTTGATACATATATAATGTATATACAGTTGTTTCACAAATGTGTCATTTGGTTCTGATTCACAAAATGTGTATATAAGTTTTGTATATAAAAATACACATTAAAAAGAATTATGTAAACTTAAAAAATTTAATACTATAAAATAAAAAAGGGATTTTCCCGTTGAAACTTTTAATCGAGGTAAAAACTATCACCTTTCACTAGCACACTTTTCAGTTTTAAACATACAAAAATAATGTTGATGGGGATCAAACCCATGATCAGTGTCACTTTTCTCATTGATAGTTCACCTGAGGAGAAAAATGATGCACTTTCTATAACACCATTTGTTACCTCATCCACCAAAATCGAGATAAAACGTTTTTTCCAACCCAGATAAAATCACTTATTCTTATTCGTAGTAATAATAAATCCTTCAACACTTTTGTTTCTCTAAGTCTTTTTTATTTTGTTCCTCTTTATCATTTCTTTTTATCAAAAACCCTTGTCTCTTTTCTCTTCCAACTTACCAAAGAAAAAAATTTAGAATCTTTATATGAATTGAATGAAGAGAAATGGATAAAATTAGAGATTATTATTGAAAAATATTATAAATTAATTTCTTGTAATTTCTTCATAAATTTTGTAAAGACTTATTATTTATAGTGGATATAGAGTTGATCTTTCTAAATATGCAAATTATTTTGACTGAAATGAATAAACAAATATAAATGTGTTTGTAACTCTTGTTCATGTATCTTGTGTTTTGATTCATCGCATGATTGATCTATTTTAAATAGTACTATAATTTTTGAAGTTGTTTAGTTGCGAGGTATCATTGTTATTTGTTGAACTATTATTTTTGTTGGGTTGAAATTAGGTTTCAAAATTATAACACCATTGAACTAATTAGTTATACTTTTTTTGGAATGTAAGCATTTATTCCAAGTCTTTTATCATCCCCTAACTTTGAATATCTAAATAATTATTTGTGATGCATCTATAAATAATTTGAAGTAAAACGCAAGAGCAATAATTTTCCGTGTACATACATCTAACCTTATATATAAATAAACACACCTAACTTGATATGGATAATATGATGAGCAGCCTAAGACAGAAACCTAACAAAATAAAGCACAACATTTTGTGGACTTTCTAGGACAGAAAAGTTTTAGTTTTTCTTCCCATTTTTTCTTCTGGATTAATAACATTCTTACAAGATATAGACTACAACTCAGCAATCAATTTACTTTTATATTCAAATATAGTCATGGTCATCTTTCCAAACTTAGTTCTTTTCTCTTTGTTCTAAACTTGTTTTTTTCTCAAGCTCCAAATAATCAATCAAACTCATTTTTAAGCTTTCATATGCATTTCCATTAGATATTTTAACACATGCCAATTAATCATATGTTTTTATACCAGATATTTTATCTGGTATGATATAACCATATACAATTTCACATAACATTTTAACAAATTTGATATAATCCTATGCATTTGTACTAAATATGTTAAACAAATCATGGTACGATACAAATGCACACATTTAGTGCATTTGTACCCGGTTTTTCATAATTTTGAATAAAATCTAGTATAAATTTAAAAAATACAAGAAAACAGAAAATTTGTTTTATTTCTGTATATCTGATTAATTCCTTACAAATTTAAAATGTTACAAAAATATTTTGAAAATTCAAAAATATTTAATTTAATTTTTATTGTTTTATATTTTTTGTTAAAATGGTATTTGGGTAATTTCTTTTGAAATTTTGAACTCTATTTTTAAGTATAAGGGTAGGGGTGTCAATCCAATTATACAAGTGCCAATTATAAATTAATATGCCACCCCTATTTATACTAGGCATATTTGATAATTTTAAAAGTGCCCCTGTTTAAAATTAAATTCAAATGTGCGTATGATTCCGGTAGGTAGTTCAAAATTTCCGCTACAAATAAAATTTATGGTGGGGTATTCATAATTCATGATATGAACTGATACCAAGATTTTCAAATATTTCTGGTGCGTTCTAAATATTATCGGTATTTTCAAAAAATACCATGTTATACCAAAAATTTCAATCAATGTGAAATTTTTGGTAGATCAATTTTAAATATTTTTTAACGGTTAGGATTTTGTCGACAGTTTTGTACGGCCGTGATTGCACCAATCGTTTTGTGTGGTCCAAAATGAATCTAAAGTTATATAAATATGGCGCATTTGTTGTTGAAAAAAACATCTCACAATGCCCCTTCCTCAATTTTTTATTATGGCAGAAGTGTATTTCAACGTGAGAGAAATTTCCTATAGAGTTCTAGCTTTCACATGGCACCACATCTCTCACCGCCTTGACATCCAAATTGAATGAATTATTGCCTAATACCGATAACAGAAAGGTGAGAAATATCAAGTTTCATGAAGATTGGATTGATACTGATGGAAGGGTGAAATACAACTTTTTGAGGTGAAGACCATGAAGATTTGACGGTTATGTGGAGATCATTTCATTGTAGGCTAATTAGAGGGCCGATCAAGTTTGATGCAAAGATTTCATGATCTACCAACGACATAATTAAGATGTTGAAATGTCTAGAATCATCTTGTGGTGTATAGGTTTTTATGTTTCATTATTGTTAATTTATGTCACTTGTAATGTCTTAAGTTATGTTCATCTTCGAAACATGTAATCGAAAAAAATAAAATGCAATAAAAGGTTATGGTGCTAAATATTTTTAGTCACAAAATATACAAATAATACAACTGTAAAATCAAAAAGGTAAATCCGTCCCCCACAAGTTATCAATGCTGCCTAAAATAATCCAGTAAAGACCTCACCATCTAGGTTTACCAAATCCTTGAGGTTATCCATAATACCAGCGATCATCTGCAGGCGCTTCTGGTCATCAAAGTTAGATGGAGGTGGCGGCGACACGTCGTCGTTAGGTCCCCAACATCGGATGGCATTGCATCATCCTATGCTCAACAGGTGGGGTGATGCGATTGTGTGATATCATGAGGTACTAGTCCAGGTAACCATCCTCACACTACGAGTCGTGCTGAATCCTCATTGCACTATCTATAATGACACGCGCGTAGCTGATGATGTTACTATGAAACCACTTGTCAATGCCCGAAGCTGGAGCATCTGAAACTAGTCGTGAGATGCCTTCGACATAACTATACTACTACAGACACCTCTTAGGAAAATGTCTAGCGACTATGGTCTCCCACCGCATATAACTAGAAAATAAAGAAGACTCATCAAACTCACGGTGGACTCCGTGACCTGTGTATAGTGTCTAGATGACATCATCTACTTTCAGCGCATCAAGCCTCCTCCTGTACTCCGTAACACCACGTGGATGTGCTTGTCTGGCCTTCCATATCCTTGCTCGTGGGGCTCCCTCATATGTCTATTGCACCTTCATATCACAGATGTAACACCCCGTTTCTACCCGGCAAATTTAATGTGGAAAATATCAGAGTATTTAAAAATTTCTCAACAAATAAATGAGGCGTCACATATTCACTTCATAACAAATCACTTAATCGCATTTAGCGGATACATAGCACTTTCTTTGATCAATAAAACAAATACTCGGCATATAATACTCTTCAAAACAAGGTAACTTCTTTTATTGGAATATAGAGGAATCATAATTCTCAATCTTTGAATCAAATAACATGTTATTCAGCTAAGATAAAACAATAAACAACAACAATCATAAACATCATAAGTCATCCCCCCGAGTGCTACGTATCAGAGCAACAACCGACTCGATTAGCGACAACTAAATCTTCATACTCGAACACCTGCACGTTACCAATATAAAGGCAACGGCGAACAAGAGAAAAGGGTGAGATATCAAATCATATAAGTGAGTGCATGATAAATTGTATATTAGGATCCAGACATATATAGTCATCACATCTCAAGTATTAATATTGCTATACACTTCACGCTTTCACTAATTCACAAATCTCACATACTTTACATCTCACAACAAGTCACCATAGATCATATTCACATCAATTACATATAAATCTCATTCATTTACTTTGCAACCTAATTCACGATACATCACATATAAGTCACACAAGACATGTTCAGTTAATCGCATTCGCAAGTATTGACATTCTCATACTATTCACAAAATCATCAATTCACATTCTCACATACATTCATCATTTAACAAGTCACGGAATACAGTCACGATATAGTCACAAAATGTCACAAATATGAATCACATAAGACACATGGGACATGACTCATGTATATGCATGTGGTACCATTTGGAGCTTCAGCCCCCGTCACCAATTGCCATTTGGCCCGTCATGTTTTCCATAGTTTTCAGGCCGTCATGTTTGTCATATTTTTCAGGCCGTCACAGAGTATGCATATGGAATGTGACTCGACAAACAAGACAACACAACATACTCATCAAAATCACATATCGTCATGAGGCATAAGCCTATATCACAATCACATTACCATTTATTCAAGGTAATTCACGCCACCATAATATTTCACCTTCATTTATTCACAAAATCATCATCACAAATATATATAACATCACATATCACAATTCATCACAAACATCGTCATGTTTCGACACATCGGCACAATTACTCCGTTTCACGAATTAACAAAGTCATCACAACAAATCGACACATTCATCACATTAACAACAAACATCAACAGTTCATCTTATTAACAACAACATTAACACATTCATCATATTAACAATAAACATTAACAATTTATCTTATTAATAACAACATAATCATCATATTCCACAATTTAATTAACATCATAATGCGACATATTCAACTTCTTAATAAAAACATATTTATTGGTAATTCATCCCAAGGCAACATTACCAACTCATACCTATCAAGATGTACAAATAATTGCATATAGCATACAACATCATTATCATTTCATACATATCAAACACATACCAAAGTATAAATCATATTAAATAATCTTCTAATGGTCCTCGATCCATTTTTATAAGATAGGAATTTATTTTAGCTTTTCAACGGTCCAAACGGCGCGTCAAACGGACACCCGAGTCAAAAATTACGGCTTTTTGAAGTTTTGAAACAATTTCGAAGAGTGGAACCCGATTCCTTAAAAATGGGAACCGATTCCCATCCATTAAAATGTAGTTTTTATGCAACAGAACACCCAGGAACCCTGTTCCTCCAAACTGGGAACCGGTTCCCACTGTTGGAGAACCCCAAAAACCCAGATTTCTTGCTGCTACGAGTTCCCTCTCCTTAAACCTTCAAAACCCCATTTTTCAAACATCAAAACCTCATTTTAAGTCACAGTTTCTCAAATCTAACATTGGTATCAAATAGATATTCAAATACACATATCATTTACATCAATTACACAACCAATCATCCATCAATTTCAACATTCATAACATCCATAAACACATAACAACTCAATTTCCAGATTATCTTAAACAAATTTTATTTTTCTTTTTCCAGCAACAATCAACACAAGATAATGCAATAAATCTACACACCCAAGTCCCCACATACAATTTTTCATAAGCCCCATAATAGGAAGAGAACTTCACCCTTACCTTATCAATTGAAGCAACTCAATGGGTCTCCGATTCACACTTCCGATTGGGCACCATAGATGGAAATCTTAAAGCTTTGTTCATCTTCTCCAAAACTTGCCTATTTCTCTTCTATTCTTGTTTTCTCCAAAAATGAAAACTACTCTTTCTCATCTCTAAAACCCTAATTTTATCATTCTAATTGGGCTTTGTCTTTCACTTTCTTTTTATTATTCTTCACAAATTAATTAGGCCCAATAAGATAAATAACTCCAAACAACCAATACCTCATTTAATAATATTCCACCGATATAATAATTCCGACTTACAAATAATATTATTCTTAATATTATTTTCCGACTTCAATTTAATAATTCCAAATGTGCCCTTAAATAACACCGACAATCCAAATTTGACCAATATATCATATTTCCGGTCTAATCTTAATTACTCAGAAAATTCCCAAAATTCCAAATATTATTCCAATAATATTTCTAATACTGAAAATATCAAAACTCTTGATTAAATATTAATCCGCTATCCCGAACTAATACCGACTAAATCGTCTCAAAATATAAAAACTTCACTAAACACTCTGAACGTCTAGATTAAGCGAATAATCGAATTTTCGGGCGTTACAACAGATGGTGGGGAAATGCTCGTATATTCAGCATTGATAAAATGACATTGACAAAACAAATAATAATTAAGAAATGTTATTCGTAACAGTTATATAAGAAATAAACTACAAATTATAATAATTTCTAGTATACCTGGAATAGTCTCAACTAACCAGTAAGTTGTCTAATCTTAAAGGAAGTCGCAACTCCAAGTGCGACTTATAGGATGGTCAATGCAGCGTACCTTAAGCACATCTGGTATCATAGAAGTTATTGAACAACCACATGTACCGAGCATCAATATAAATAGTTGACTTATCTGCAAAGAGAATACATGCTACTAGATGTAACACATATAGTGGCAACCATATACATATGTGCATTCACAAGCTCGTGGTACCTATCCCGAGACCAAGATATCTGAGGGTGAGCTCCCCTGTTAAAATCAAACACCTTTAGTACGACCTCGTAAGTGACTCCTAAATCATGTACAGTCGTCATACATGCAAGCTTCTGGTTAAAAACAGGAGCGATGAAGAATCTATCCCCGATGGGGAGATGAAACAGTGATGAGACATCATCCAAAGTGACAGTTATCTCCCCAAATGGAAGATAAAAGGAAGATGTCTCCTTATGCCATCGCTCAACAAAAGCAGTCAGAAAAGAAGCCTGAAGCATGGTGAGTAAGTAATCGGGAAATCATAGGAGACCAAAATCTCTTACAATTCGCCTGACCTGCTCAGGTATCAACCTCCTAGGAAAGTTCTTCATCTTTGACTAATGGGATGCCATCTTTAGCGTGGGACAGTCCTGTAATAAATAAAGTTAAAAAAATTATCAGTTAGCTTTCAACACATCATGGAACAATAATAAATAAATTAAAATTAAACATAATATATATATATATATATATATATATATATATATCCCTGCCATAATTGGTATGCCAGATGGTTAGCATACTCAGTAAGCACTGATCAGTCACTGGGTCCTCCCAGGAACTCTCAATTAGTATGCACAGATGGCTCTATCGAAGTAGGAGTCGTAACCTATATGACATCCATTTCATCAATAATCGGGGCATTTATCTTGGCCACCTCATCAGCCATCTCATTAAAAATAAAGGTCGCATCTATCTCGGCACCTCATCAGCAACATGAAAAAACGCAAAAAAATTAGTGAACTATTGCCAATTTCAAAATTTCCTAGATACCACCGGAAATTCTGAAATTTCTAGGACGATTTTCAAAATTTAACTATCGAAAGTTTTGCAATTTCATGTAAAATTCCAATTATTTGAACTACCGAAAATTTTGAAATTCTCGATACCATGCTACGAATAAATAGCGGGAATTATGAAGTTCCCAATAAAAATGCATGCAAAAATACTGAAATTTCCGGTTAAAATGTAAAGGATTATACCATACATTTTGAAATCCTCGGTAAAAAAAACCTTACTTTTCACAAGATTTCTGATAAAAGTAAGAAATTTCTAGAAGTGCTATGGAGGTTTTGAAATTTGCGCAAATTATGAGTGGATTTTGAAAATTTTAGAAGATTAATATAGTCAACTCATTGAATTTGTGAGAGTGCCAAATTTAAATGGAGGGTGGTAGTTTAAATCTTTCAAGTATAATACTCTCAAAAAACTACTTTTATTTATGGGTTTTAACTCTTTCTCTAAGTAAAGGCCCATATCACTTTGTAGTAGGCACTTTTAGAATTTTTAGGTAAGAACTTTTCACACCCGTGCATCACTTTAGCCTTACACAGTCGTAGAAAAAAAAATGAATTTGTGTATTATGAAAGTACATTTATGATTAATGTATTGTATTAAAAAGTATATCTTCTATCTCAATTTATACAAAAAATTTTTTATCTCAAATTATAAAATAAATATAAATAAATATTTATTTTATTTAATTATAATGTTGTAAAATATATTGTTTTCAACATTTAATTGGTTTTTCATTTCATATATTTTATGACCAATAGTTAATTAAAAGTATTTTTTAAAATTTTTTCATAAAATTTATTCTATATATAATAGAAAAAATTTACTCTAATATTATATATATAATTTATCTTGTCTTGATTTTTGAGCAAGAATATTTTTCTTTGTTAGAATTTACGGTGTTAAGATGATATACCTCATTTTTAATGAAAATATGATAAATTTATTTCAATATTATTAAGGAATGAAAATAGAAGAAAATTTCATATGTGTAAGAAAAAATTATACACTTGTTATATTCTCATTAATAAGAATTGCACCTAAAGAATTGTATCTAAGTTTTCTCTCGCTTTTAATATTAAAATTATAAATTATATATTTTTATTAATAATAATATTATAAAAATATAATGAAATAATAGGTTCCAAATATAATATAACATATAGTATATTGAAAAATAGAATAAAATTTATCAATTATGTTTGAAACTTATACTAATAAATTTTACTTTAAAAATTTTTAAACCAACTAATAATAGATTAATATAACTCACTCATACTAATATAAAAAATAAAATATTATAAAATATATTTCCGGTTTGTTTGGTTGGAAATAATAGGTTCCAAATGATTTTTTATAAAATAACATTTAAACACACGCAATATATTCAATTTTCTACAACTTTAAGTTTTTTTAAAAAATTGATTTGAATTTGAATACTTCTATTCCTTTGTTCTATTAAAAAATAAATCTATTATGTAATGTGGAAAAGGTGATTTTTCATAAAATAACATTTAAATTTTACAATAATATTTAGTTTTGTATGATTTTTATTTTTATGTTTTAAAAAAATCAATTTGAATATGAATACTTCTACTCTCTTGTTCTAATGGGAAAATAGATCCATTTGAAAGGAATATATGGAGAAGATTCTTTTTAAGGTGGAGAATTTCAAACTCCTACCACTGTGATTTTGTTTTTAGAGGTCTACACGAAATATATGGCTTCTAGGGTTTTGATTGTTGAGTAAGAATATGTAATTCTTATATTGTTTCTGGCCTTTCAAATGTTCAATAACACGGGCATGGTCCACTCAAAGCATCTACTATATAACGAATAAGTGTATTTTCATTTCGAGACAATGCATAAAAATATGGCTCTCATGTTATTTTTACTGTTGATTTGTATCTAACGATAGCCCACAATTTAAGTCTAGCCAATTAAGAACAATTTTAACTATCTTCTCTATATAAATGAAACCTTGAGTCATACCCATATATTATTCTCATTTTTCATTTCTATAACTTCATCTTTTTTTAAACACTGATTCGAACGTCAAAATGTTAATCTTGTAAGTATTTCTTGTTAGAATAATAATTCAAGTGTGAGTAAGTGAAATCGGATGCTCTTCATGATGACCCTCATCTCTCTATAAACTTTTGTAAAATTACTAAAACCCGATGTTTTTCTTTAACCTATCATTTACTCCGTGTTTTCCAATACAAATTATATTCAAAACGTATTGTTTTCTGGTTTTGATGTTTAGTATAAATATGATATATAAATATAAATATAAATAAAAAGTTAAAAAAATCAAAGCGAAATCAAGTATAATTTTGTTTATAAACAACAATGAATGACTATATCTTTATAAGTTACATATAAAATATATTTGTGTTATATGAAAATATAGATATATGACCACCTACGTACAACCTACATACCACCCATGTGTGACATGAAATATACTCATGTTTTACATAAAAGACATAAAGAAAAAACGAAAAACAAAAACAAAAAACAACCACAACAAAAGACATAAAGAATTTTAGTAAGAAAAGAAAGCAACCACAACAAAAGACATAAATTATAAATTATTTAAACTAAAAACACATATATCAAACATGATTCTACATTTCCATTCTAAATACTTTACTATATATTTACATATTTAATATTACCCCAAACAAACTCACCAAAAGAATAACCAAATGATGATAGTTGATGCGTATTTATCTCCAAAGATAGACTTGTTGATGAAAAAGAAGTTTCATCTTATTTATTTTAATTAGTATAAACAAAAAACAAAAGCTACAATGCATAATTTGAACATTGTTTTCTTTTATAAAAGTATGTAACTTTTTTTGATCTTTTAGATTTGATGCTTTGACTTTTGGACTATAGCACAAGCAAACTCTCTTTTTGGATTTAAAGATAGGTATCCCCTACTCACATGGTTTGTTTCATGAGTTATCACTATTCTACAATTAAGAAAAATTCTTAGGAAGGCTATTGTGGATTAAAAAAATGAGATGCCTAAAAATTAAAGAGGGCCCAAATACCAATATTGATGATTAGGGTTTGTTGGCTAAACTTTTCTCATTCATTACATAGCTTTTGTTTTTTTTGACAATATTCATTAGGTAACTTTAACATATTAAGATTTGTACAAATTTTTTTTATTGAAAAGACTTGTACAAATTAATCAATTCTTAAAAGTGTTTACACATTATGAGCCCTTTTGTTACGGATCAATTTTTTAAATTTTTTTAAAATAAATTAAACATTGGTTTTTTTGAAAGCTGGAAATAAAATATTCGTTTATTTAAATATTATATTTTCTAAAAATAAATAAATTATCAAAATTAATTTTTGTCATGGATTTACTAAAGACGCGTTTTTATTTGAATTAGCTTTATTAATTTTTTTCAAATTATTTTTTTAATATAAATAATATATGATAAACAAGTGAAAATTTCTAAAATGGTTGTTTTAAAAAATATATATTAGTACTATAATGAAATTCCATTTTTCATTAAAATAATTAATCATCAAAAATGATTTTGTAGAGTGTTATTTGAACTAGTTTTTATTCATATTTTCAAATTATTATTTTTTGCATAAAAATGCTATGATAAACAAGTAAACTTCTGAAATTTTTATTTTTTTTAAAAATTTATTTCTTAAAAAATAAAATAACAAATAGGTAATATAAAGCACAATAATAGAACCTTTAGATCCTTCCTTGCAAAGCATATGTCAATTCATATGAAAACTTTTGTGTTGTAAATAACACCTTGGTTATCTTTATTCTTTCCATTGTGTGTGACATGTTACCACTTATAACTTCTTTTTGGTTACTTTTTGTTTGTTTTACATTCTCAAAAATGCTTTCATATACCCTAAGAAAAGCATGGAAACTCCATGCACTTGGTTTGCCATGTCATGATACATATAAATTGACCCTTATATGTTTTTGATGAATCCATGGATGATGATGATCATAAACCCATACTTTTAGGGCTTTTGTCTTTCATGTTAGATGATCCAACCACCATCATGGTTGAAGGTGATAGAGAGGCACATGGAGACTAAAAGGTCATCTTCCCATAAAAGATGGTACACATTACAACCAAAAAGATAAAGAGAAAAAAAGTATGAAAAAGATGACAAAATTTTTATAAAAAAAAAATATTTTTTTAAAAATAAAGGTAAAACAACCCATTCTCTTCTGTCCTACTAGATAATGCTATTCATCAACACTCTCATTCAAGATTTTTTTAAAAATTTTGTTTATCATTTTTTAATATAAAATTTGTTTTTAAATGATAAAAATAAATAAAAAACTATTTTAAATAACAATTTTGTAGCCTTTAAACATATGTTATATATATAATCAAAATCCTTTTATATATATATATATATATATATATATATATATATATATATATATTCCATTTTTTTCTTTATTGAGAAGAATAAAGGTATCAAAAATCTAAATGTCCCTTAGTTGGGTGTACCGGTATGTATTATAGAGACATAGATAGTGAAAGAGAGAGGGAAAAAATAAATAAAGTAAATGGAGATGGGTCATGAGATTAATGTAAGGGCATAAAGGAACCAAGTAGACCAAAACCAACCATAGTAGGAAAATTCCAAGTAGAACAAACTTTTTATCAACACAAATGACAAATTAATATTTCCAAGGAATTTACTAGAATTCTACATTGAAATGAATATATGTCTCTTTCTATTTGACATAGCTCTATTAAGGGTGAGAAATAATTCCTATGTTTATCTAGTTCAACCCCCCTTTGTGTTTATGTGTAGTTATTGTCATTGATGTTAACTTATAAAGAGGCCCTCACCAATGTTTGCTGGCACTAAGGTGCATGTAATAATTTAATATGATGCTATTTTCTATGTGGGTTGTGAGAGTCTTTAGGTGAGTGTGAGACAATTGTCTAAGGCCCAATCTTTTAAGATCATAAAAGATTTTTGTATATTTTTAAAAGTTGGGTTTTTAATTATTTATTTATTAAAATACTTTAATATTATATATATATATATATATATATATATATATATATATATATATATATATATTAAGATCATTAAATATTTTTGTCTATTTTTAAAAGTTGTGTTTTTTAATTATTTATTTATTAAAATACTTTAATATCATATATATATATATATATATATATATATATATATATATATATATATATATATATATATATATATATATCTCCAAGATATATTTATTAATTTTAATTTAATCTTAATTAGATAAATTATGAATTTTCATTTTTATAAATAAATAATTAGAAAATACATATCATGTAAGAAAAAGAGGGAATAATCAAATTCATTAAATAACTAAAATGGAATTTATGTTTATCCTACCATTTGTGAAATTCAATTATGACATGAATTTTGAATGTACTCACGAAACACATTCAAGAGTAAGATCCAACAAGCATGTCTTTTGTATATTATATAGCCTTATTTACAGAGTTGTAGGAGAGTTTAAATGAGAGGTTAGAGATGAAATTTAATATTGTACGATTTTTGCTTAAATATAAATAAGACAGAGTATTTAAAATATAAGTTCAACAAAAAGAGAAACATTTTTAATTTAATGGTAAAAGTGTGAGACTATGTCACCCCACAAATCATGTGATTCAAATATTTTGGGTTCGTAATATAAAACAATGGAGAAATAGAACGGAATATAAATTATCGAATTTATGTTGGGTGGCTAAAATGGATGAGTGTTTTAGGGATTTTATGTGACGCAATGATATTGCTCAAGCAAAAGGAAATTTTTTTATTGAAAATCAATAAGATCTGCAATATTCTACGCGACAGAATGTTGAACAATTATAATCAACACGAGAATAAAATAAGTGTAGCAGATATGAGAATGTTGCGTATGTGTGATAAAATTAGATAAAATAAGATTAAAAATGACAATATGAGAGAGAGTGTGGGGATAAACACCTATAGTAGAAAATATTGTGGAAAATAGACATAGATAATTTGAACATATAAAAAAAAATTGTAAATTTTGTCATTAGGAGAATATATTATATAGAAAGGAATCAAATAACTAGAAATAAATGAAGAAATAAAAAAATTATTAAGAAAAATGTTGAAATTAACAATTTAGATAAAAATATAGTCATAAATAAAACATTATATTAAAACTTAATTCATGTAACCAATCTTATTGAATAATAAAGTTTTATTGTTTGAATTATTATTATTATTATTATTATTATTATTATTATTATTATTATTATTATTATTATTATTATTATTATTATTATTATTATATTTTAAAATTTTAATTGAGAAGCACGAACATAAATAAGTGTTTTCATTGGCAATACGGAAATTTAATACACAGAAAGTAGACTTAATTTAGGCATTCATAAAAAAAAAATCGAGATGATTTAGTCTTTGAAAAAAATGAAAACAAAATTTATTTTATAAAAATAATAATTTTGAATAGACCATTGATAATAATTTAAACGATTAATTTAATTTCTAACAATAATTAAAAATAACAAATCCATGCAACAAAAAGTCTTTCATCAATAGTTCATTTTTTATTGGTCTTAAAGTATGTGATTAATTGATGAAGAATTTTTTTTTTCTATTATAAGATATCAATTCATCATTTTAAATTATTATTAATTCTTTTAGTTTTAATTATCATCATATAGTTAGTTTCTCTTTTGAAATATTATCATTAATTAAAAACCAACTTTCTATAAATGATTTAGGTAAGGACAAATAAAGTTTTTCCATTTTATTTTATTTTAATATTTATTATATTTTTTGATAGAACACCTTAAAATTAAATCTCACCTTTTCTTCCGGAGCTAAAATGAGTACTCAAGAAATAATTATGACTTTTAATATGTCTGTGATTGAGGCAGATATTTAACAAATTAAGATTCTCTGGACCCATTCATGGAACACTTCTTTGAAAAGAGAATTGCCATTATCCTATGCCTACCTAATTAAAGTTTTGTGGTTTTAAATTAACACACTCCAATTAAGTACTACTTATGATCAATATCACTTGACTGGTAAAATCAATTATATAGTTTCAATCAGAAAGCTTTATCATGTATCATGATCCGGATAAGTTGATAAAATATTTTTTCTTACTTAACTTGAGATTTTGGATTGGAACTCAATTATAAACATACATCAATATTAAGTTTTTTTAAAAACAGTTTTGTCGTCGATTATAATCTTTCTTGACTCGAAAAATAATCTTTATAATTGCGCAGAGAATAACCAATTTTACTTGAAAAAAAAAAACTTAATCATGTTCCCTGCATATACATTGAAAATGCACATATCATCAATAGTTTACAAGTATTCATTTGATAATTATTGGGACATAGACAAGAACTAAATGGTTTATGTATCCAACATCTCACTACTCCTTTCACAACCTTGTCATGTTATTTATGATACTATGATCAACAACATATGTTTGTCTTGTGCATGAGTGATTACAACATCCAAGATCATTATATGGATTTCAGAAGAGGTGTCATAGATTTGTCCATTTATTACAAACAAGAAAATAAAACCAAAAAAAATTGAGATAGTAATGGGCAGTTTGTGATTATTATCAATTTGGAAACATGAGAGGACATATGGCTTCAAATCAGGACATGCTTACAAGAAGAAACAATGATATAATACACACAGCAGAGTTCTTGTGAATAATGGAATTGTAACTGTTGGAGTCTCATTCCCCTCATTGAGACAAAGACAATTTAAGAATATAATATTATAATCTAGTATTGTGTGGCACTAATAATAGATATTTAAATTTCACTCAATGAGAATTTAATCCAGGTAAATCAATTCAATTTAGTTGGTAGTTAAAATTTGCGACACCTCACGTATTCATTTTTAAATAGTAAAATTTTGATAGTTAAATTAATAAATTAAAAAAAAAACAATACTTTGTTCATTTTTATTGTTGTCAAATGGATGGATTTGGTCTGCTATAATGATTATGTATGATGACTTAAATGAGTCAAATTGAACTGACCAAATTGTTATTGTGCTGCAAATAAAAGTATAGTCTTTAGTCACTATAAGACAATAAGGGCTAATGAGTCGGTCCAACCTATGGCATTATTTTATTAAAAATATATTTTCACTTATTTAAATTTTTATGTTATTCAAAATATTAGTTTCCGCAATTATCTATTCAATGAAATATAATGAGATATGATTTGATAATTGTTTGTCTAATTTGAAAGTTAGTCAATATATTAACGAATAATTTTTAACTTTTATTATTTTCCCTTGCTTTAAGTGAGTTTATCTAGAAAAGAATTATATCTTTCAATTATAAGTTTTTTAACTGTTCAAATGAGTGTTAAGCATATATGTAGGTATTTTGAGTTACTATATCAATAAATCTGTAAAAACAAAAAATAAAAGAGATAATAAAGCATAATAACTCATTTGATTGACAGTGTTTTGTACAAATGTACACCTATGGTATTTCGGGTGTGATACTATACTTATGTTTACATCCAAATATTTACATTAAATACTGTTTACCATATAAATACGGTGAATAATATTTTTTTTTAAATAATTTTTTTTATATAAATAGTATGTGAACAATGTCGTTGAACAATACCAGTGAACAATATCCGTGACTATATGAATAGTGATTTTTAATGGTAAAACAAAGTTGGTTAATAAATTATAAAATAAACACCCAAATATTAAAAATAATTTTTAATAGTAAAACAAAATTGGTTAATGAAGTTATGGAGTTGGTTAATAGATTACTCAGATTTTTAGTAGTTATGAAGTTGGTTAATGAAATTTAAAATGTTGGCTAATGAAGTTATGAATTTGGTTAATTTCTGTACTCTCTCAATCTATAAAAAAAATTATTTGTTTTACTTTTTAAAAAAATTATTATTATAATATTTCACTTTTCACGACATTGCTAAATGGTGAAATACGGTGTAGGTGTAGGAGTATGGTGTAAGAATTTATATGAAAATACTAGTCTATTGCCTAAAATATCGAGGCCTATAGAACTTAGCTTTATTGAGTTAATTACATGGGTAGTGATTGATTCTTCATGTTACTTGGAATATATGACATCTAACGTTTTGGTCTGATTTTCCCTCCTTCGCAACATTTTTCGTTTCATCTATCTACACGTGCACTTCTTCTTCATAAAGTGTGCATGTGTTAATTAATGGCGTTATGTTATCCTACTTGATTTCTCTAGTTTTACTCTTTATTTATTTTCTTAAACTTTTACATCAATATTTTAATCTTGTACTGGTATATTTGCAACAAAAAAAAAAAAGAGGAGACACAATATTATCTAAGAGCAAGTGGGTAACTTCCACTGCCCAAAGCAAGACATCTATCCCCCTTTCATTTAAAATGTTTTCCTATTTATCATAACAAGCACTCTTTCATTAGATTCCTCACCCATTTGCGAAAAACATGGGGAGTGACGTGTCCACCCTTTTTAATCTCATAAAAAGGAGTCAAAGGTGAATGACACATTTTTCAGAAGAATAACCCATAACCCCATGCTCCTAGGAATGTATTACTTTCTTAGAGCCTAAAATCCAGGCCCAAGGGATTCCTATAAACCTCAACCCTTGGATTAAGGAAGACATTCAATTTCACCCGAAAACACCAATGTATAGAACTTCTCACCTTTCTTGTGTGAGGTTGCTCTAACACCAAAACAACCCTAAAAACCTATGATAATCCTACAATATAAAGGGTTATGTTGTATTATACTTTTAGCAAGTACATTGGGGCACGATAAAATTGACTTGGGTCACACTCATCATAAAATACCAGTCATTTTCATAAAGTTCCCCCAGAGGATGCAAAAACGAGATTCTAAGGTTACCATTAATACCATTGTCGGAGGATTTACCAGTAGGGAAGAATCCAATTTTTCTTGCAAAATATATTATATGTAGGTTTTGGCAATAAACATCATACCCTTCAACACCAAGGAAACTCTGGAGGAAGGGCAATCATCCAAAATCACCCTCATCAGCAAGGACACCATTAGTATTCTCACTCATAACAATGATCTCATGATCGTCAATGTACAATATGATAATTTGGATATGAAGTGAGTATTGATTGACCTAAGGAGCTCAACTGATGTCTTATTCTGGAGTACCTTTCAAGGGCTTCATCTTGACACAGAAAACATTCGAGCGTTCCAAGGTTCTCGAGCAAGTCAGTTAGGCGAACAACTACATGTGTAATGTGAAATAATGCTCAAAATGAAAATTTTCACATATGAAAAATCAAGAACATTTAAACTAAAGTATCTTTTATTAGTCTCCTTGTCCCCGTACACCCACATCCTTGGGTGATCCGCCTTCAACTTATTAGCGGCGCTCCTGCCCATTCTTCAGCTAAGGCTGAAGTATCTGCTACCTGACAAGTGAGTTGGAGTAGTCCAGGGGGTCAGGAGGTCGCCTAAGAGTGTTATTATAATATATTGAAAATGAGTAACGAGCATGTCGCCTCAAACATGGTCCTTCAACCATATGCACAAGAGGTAGATGTTGCAATATGGGATCCTAGATTAGGGACAGAGAATGAAAGAATCACCCGCCATAAAATACCTAAAGGGGGTTTGCTTTATAACTATAGAGTGCAACTTAAGATGAGGGGGTCAATTAAGTTTGTCCGATCTTTCTCGTTTTTGCACTATGTTTTAAATTTATTTGGATATGAAAATGATATATTCTTCGTAATATAAAGTGCTGGAAAATAAATAAACATAAGGAATTATCCTATTTCCCCTTATCAACCAAGGGTACATCCAATCCCTTCACTTTTTGAATGATTTTCCATAATGTTGGATCTTTGTACAAGCCTCACACTAAGACCTCTCTTACAATATTCGATCATAAACACAAAATCTGTGCTGAAATTTTAATCTCCCTAAATTAAAGGACCTTTTTCAAAATCATCAAACACTGTGATGATTCTCACATAAACTAGAAACTGCATTAATTTTTGTTTACAACATTTAGAAAGCCATCCAATTTCTAGTACAAACAATTGTAACCAAACACTTGGTGATCGAAACAGGTTTTGAATATATGAAATGTTCTTGAATCAATTCCAATACAGAAAATTGATCTTCTCTTTCAATGTACAATTCAAATATATTAATCTTAAGTGCTTAGAATTTAATTTGCAAAGATTTGACAATTTATGGAGGAAAAGTTTCAAGATTTTGAATGAATGAATCACTTAAAACATATTTGAATTTTAGTGAAAGAGGTAATTTGAAATCTAATGTATTTTGACTTAAATACATCATGAGAAACCTTTATGAGCATATGCATAAGCTTGAGACATTTCTATGAAGTTTTACAATAGTTTAGAATGACAATGGATCATGAAAAGACACAATTTTGTATTATGTGCTCGGTTTCTTAAATCAGGTAAACAGATACCTTACTTAAAAAGTGTAGAACGATTTTCAAATTTCAAACAGCAACAGCCATGAAACCGGTTTCTTAAATTAGGTAACTAATTACCCAACTTAAAAAGTAAAGAATGTTTTAAAAAAATTCAAACATAATGAACTTGTAACTGATTACGTGATTTAAGATGGGTCAATTATGGTTGCCCATTTTTTCTCATTTTTGCGTTATGTTCTTATTTTATTTGGATATGAAAATGATATGTTCTAAGCAATATAACATGCCGAAAATTATGGTGCAGAAATATAAAGAACACGAGAGATTTATACTAGCTCCCCTTATCAACCAATGATACATCTAGTCATTTCACACCTTGGAGGATTTTCCACTTCGTTGGATCTTTGTTTAAGTCTCGCACAAAGACCTCTCTTACAATCTTCTAACATAAACACCAAACTTATTGTGGACTTTGAATATCCCCGAATAAAAGGATCATTTTCATAAACACCAAACTCTATGGTGGAATTTAAATTACACCAACCCAAAGAACCTTTTACAATAAACAACTTATCACAAAAACTTTGATAATTAAGTTACAACATACTTTTGAATAATCTTGAGTATTTGAATCTTGAATGAATTCCAAGATAATTTGATCTTATTTTGATGAGTATGGAACTCACGTTTGACATGGCGTATTTTTCCACATTCAAAACAAGTAACTTTCTTTCTTGAAGTTGATGATTCTCTTTGACTAATTTCCTTTGTCTTTTCTTTTCTTGAGAATTTTTCAAATTTCATGATTAGTGCATCATCTTATGATTGAGATTCTTCTTCATGATCACTATCATATTTAAAACTCAAAGTAAGGGATTTAACTTTAACTTCACGTCATTCATGCTTCTCCAATTTATCATGAGCCAACTCGTTTCTTTCCAATCGATTAAGTTCTATTTCATGTTCTTGAAGTTTGCCAAATAATGCAGCCAATGACATTTTAGAAAAACTCTTCTTTTTTAATATTGTTGTCACTTTTGGTTGCCATGCACTAAACAATGATAACAGGAATTTTAAATTTATTTCATCATTGGTGAAGACTTTTCCAAGACCAGTTAAGTGATTAGTTAGGATGATGAATAATCTCTTTTCCCTTAAATTAACTTATTGTGTATGTACATTTGGATTTTATTTGAATAATGTTGTGAAAGTATTTGATAATGAATATAAAATTAAATCACTATAAAAGTTGTACTTACATGCACCATAATTGAAGTATGATTATGTCAAGTCAATTAGTACCCAACACTATATCTCTAATACAACTCTTTGCTTTAAAAAATATTTTGCTTCATGTTCTAATTGTATCTAGAAGGAGTCTCTCATTTCCTTTACCATGCTTATCAATATTTTCAATAGATCTGGTTAGGACTCTCAGGTTACAATCTTATGATGGGGGATTGTAGTTGAACAACTACCTTTGGTGCTTGCACCATCAAAAACAACTTTCTCAAATATGTTTAATTGATTTATACTTAAATGAATGAGTACACTCATTGATTTCAATTGCCACATCGTAAAAAAGAATAGCAACACAATGCATAATTTTAAGAACGCAAACAACAAAAAACATACAACACCTATTTTTAATTAGAGAAAAGAAATTAAAACTTCTTAAACAACTAAAAACACCCTCTCTTCCATTCTTTGATCTATTAGCTCTTCAATCCGTTACTTTTTTTTTGCATATTTTTTCACTCTTTGACGATGATGTGAAAAAATAACCACATGTCAACGCCTTTTCTAACACCATAGACACGCCACCATGCTCATTACTTCCAATCGCTTCTACCAATATGTCATGGCGTCTTTTTGGAACAAATGCTCCAACATTGGTTTGTTCAATTAGCAAATCCTTTAACATAAATAAAAGTTTCATTCCCAAATTGAATTAACTATAATTAATAATGTTGAAAAAAGAATCTACTTACAAACTTATCAGCAATTGTGCATGTAGCCTCTAATGTGAATTTTTCTCTCATTCTTTGACGCGCTCTCTTTCATTTCTCATGGTGTGATGGTGGATATGGGATATGATAAAAGCTTATATAATGATCTACCAACTCTTTTTCCCTTTGTTCTATCTTTTTTTTATCATTGTCTCCTCTAGTTTACCATATCCTCCATGAGACAATCTATGAAAATAAACATTTTTTTGCCTATTCTCCTTTCCTTTTTGACTCTTATTTAGGAACTCAGAAGTATTGCAAGACTTGACAAAGCTCTCCTAAATGTATTTATCAATAAAACTATAAGTCACATTTTGAAGGCTTTAAGTCAGTACTATTTGGATTTGTAATAAAATCCATTGAGAGTTGAGTCTTAAAGCCCCTCAAATGTTCACTAGCATATGATATCCATTTCTTTGTCAACTTATCATCTTCTAGAAGAATACAATATTATAATTTCACATAATAAAATTGGGGTTAGTATTAAACAAAAAATAAATAAACAGTCATATATACTTGTAAAATAAATCATGAAAGTTAAAATAAATGGTCCAAGATCGGTCCATATACTATTTTTCAAGTCACTGTCAACCTGACTCCAATCATCTAACAAAATGCTCACTTTTCTTCTTTCAAGTAATTCCACATAACTCTTAAAATTCGTAGAATTTTATCCATAACACTTACCATTTTGTAAACAAAAATTTACTGATAACCTAATATTGATGTTGCAGGATTTTGTTAACATGGTCATCATTTTGGTACCTCTAGAATTTCTTTTAATTGTAGTCTTGGTAGATGTTGTTGTAGGATAGGTGGTGGTTAAATCGTCCTTCTCTGTTTAAATAACAACAACAATAATAAACATTTTATTTTATACAACATCAACACTCCATAAGAGCACTTCATAAATATAGCTTGATAATCATTTTACTTAATACAATAATTACATCAACAATGATACGTAATATGAGATTCATGGTACATATATGTTGGATAATACTTAACATATTCCTAACAACACTTTATTAGTATAACATCATAAATATTTTACTTAAAACAACATCAACAAAATAAACACTAAAAAGAAAAAAAAATTTATTTAAATTATGGTACATGTGAACTTTATTTAACTCATTGTACATATGAACTTTTGTCAACATCAACACACAAAAAAAGAAGAAAAACCTATTTCCATTTTTATCAGCATAATCACAATAACATAATCCACACAACAAAACTAACATTTCTAAGTTACATGCATAAATAAAGTGGGTGAGTTAGGTACCGAATACACAATGAAGAAGATACATAATGGTGGAGGAGGCTTTGCTGGTATTTGGTTATCTTTCCTTCATTTTAAGCTACGTTTGAGGTTCAATGGCGTTATGACGCTTGAAGGGAGTAAACGTACATGTGTTGGAAGAGTTGATGTTTGAACACTTATTTGTGTTGGAAGTAATAAAGTTTTGAAAATGATTATGGAATATGAGTTAAGATGTTATAGGGTTTAAATGAAAATATTAAGATTAAAATATTCTTGGGTATATTGTCGTAAAAAAGATGTTTAGTTTCGCATAAGAATGAAGATGAATGAGTGCTGGGAAGTAAATGGATAGTTAGAGTATAATTTTGAGAAATACATACAATTATATATGACTCTTGTTTTACTAGATAAAATGGTGATTTGCTTCGTAAACAATGTCCAACTGCTTTTCCTACACGTAATTTATATAGGCCCGCATATCTTCTAAATTAAACTTCATTATGACATAGGTTGTGCTATAAAGCCTAATATAGACAAATAGAAATTCATATAAGCATAAAGGTATTAAGTTTGATTTATTACAAATATTTTGGAGGATACACTTACCACACTTAACATATATCAAACTATAAAATTCTTATTTATTTTATAAATCTTTAAAAACTTATGGCACATGTGTGCGTGTGTATTATATTTCTTTAAAAGGTACAATAAGGTATCCTTGTATTTGTAAGGATGTTTGGAATGACTGTAGGATATTTAAATGTACATAAGGTTAGTTCATGCATAGTGGTTAAAGGTTTGTACGTATGATTTTAGGGAAAATTAGAGACCCCCTGTATTTATAGAGGATCCTTGGGTCTAATAGTGAGACTAATGGAAAGGACTAAGTGATTTAATCTAAGAAGAGGTAGTTTTTTTTAGGCTAGAATTAGATAGTTACTTCCCTCAAGCGAGATTTTGAATTAAGTCCCTCATACGAGACTTTATGTTGAGTCCCTTAGGCAAGACTTTAAGTTGATCCCCTAAGGCAAAACTTTAAGTTAAGTCTCTCAAACAAGACTTCGTAGAACTGAGTTTATCAAACTTTTAGGTCATTCATTTTATTTCATTGTCTCGCTAAAGGAGCTTTGCAACATCCCTCTATAGGATGTTTTAGGATAATACTCCTGCCTTATGCAATATGTTTATTGATTATTATTGTTTCTTGATTTGGCAAAGATGCCTTGTGAGGCTTAGTCTTGAAAGGCAGTTATAATTTCTACTCGAGAAGATGGTTAAGGAAGATTTGAAAGAAGAAATTATGGTTGATGATGGAAAGGTGGTTTGTAGCATTGATCTTGGGGAGGTCGATAGGGGTTTTGCTTTTCATGTTTTACCTCTAATGAATTTAACTGTTATGAATGACTGTAAGTATGAAATCAAGGCCCATACTTACATTCGAGCACACCGTCATGCTTTTGGTTATGACCTTGCAATCAACAAAGTAATGTGGTGGTTGGAATCTCAATCTCGTTGTTATACTTAAGGTCGTTATTTTTGGTGTCTTGGCAGTAATCCTCTAAAGGACCATCATTCTTACCATGGAACCCGGAACGCGAAGAAGGATAATTCAGGTGTGTGAATGAACCAAGAAACATTGGATGCCATATTCATCTTCGTCGGTAACGAAGGTATGAATCATACCTTGACTGAGTGGATCCCCCCTTTCAAATTGGGGAGTTCTACCTCCTAAAAAAGACAAGGTTGTGCATCAAGTTTGAGAAGTGCATTATCCCTTTTATTTTATGCTTGTTTTCCTTGATATGCTTCCATCTACCTTTTAATGACTTTAGGGTGGATGTATTTAACATTTTGGAAGTTTCCCCCTTGTAATTGCACCTGATGAGTTGGGCTTATGTCAAAGTCTTCAAGTATTAGTGTGAAATTTGAACAATTCATATCATTCCTAATGGAAGCACCAGTCTTTTTCCTTAGTGGCTGATCACCATCTCTCCCAGGTGTTCGTCAAGGTAGGCCGTGTTGATCTCTATCACGCTTTCTTTATCTTTTATGTCTTGGTCACACTGCAAGACCTTGTATATCCTTTGGACTCTAAATAAATTAGAACATATATGAACATGTTCATCATGGATGTTGTGGTATTTCATATTTAGTCGGAATGGAGAAGTCACAACATCAAGTGTCACCACAATGGGTCTTACCACAATCGATTAGTAACGCTTTGACATAGGACCACCAGGAACTCTAGGTTTACCATCCTAATATCTCTCCCTTCCCCAAAGGT